>NC_135826.1:16827743-17046248 GCF_964213995.1 Mustelus asterias | reverse complement strand
TGTCTGAATGCTGGCTGTGTGCCTGAGAAAGTTGTTTATTTTAAAGTTCAGCGGGGACCCCTCCCCCGCCCCCGCCCCCGCCCCCAGGGGATGATCGGTCGCACCCTCTCCCCTCCCACCCCCCCATCAGAGGATGACCTGGGTCCTGCCCCCTCCCCTCCCACCCCCTTCCCCTCCACTCCCACCCACCCCCCTCCCCTCCACCACCCTCCCCTCCCCTCCCACCCACCCCCCACAGAGGATGGGACGTCACACCCCCTCCCCCCCACCCCCCGCCCCCCCACCATCCCCACGACCAGAGGAGGAGCTGGGTCAGAGAGCCGTTGCGGGCTCTGAACCCGCTCTTCGGAGGCTGCAGCGGCAGCTGTGGATTTTTATTTTGCAGGTTGATGCGCGATATATCACACGGGAGGCAGGATGTACCCGGGAAATAAAGGCTTTTATTGCCAACAATAACAGAGCTACTATATACAATATAGAATCCCAGACTAAAGGGTCACCAGGCAGAGCAGTGACCTTTATACCTCTCCCAGGAGGCGGAGCCAACTGGGGTGTACCATAAGGACTATATTAACAGGTAGAACAGCCCAACCCTAACCCCAACAGTAACATATCTACAGACTCATAGTACTGGCCAGACCATGGCTCAGCACTCCTGGTGGTAACCAACAATGGTTCACCACACAGGTCGATTAGAGCGCGGACGCGGCTTGGGCCAGAAGGCGGTTGATGCGCGATTAATTCACTCGGGAGGCTAGATTGTACCCGGGAAATAAAGGCTTTTATTACTGACAAGAATGGAGCACACTATATACAATACAATCCCAGACTAAAGGGTCACCAGGCAGTGCAGTGACCTTTATACTTCCCCTGGTAGGCGGAGCCAACTGGAGTGTACCACAGAACAATATCAACAGGTAGAACAGCCCAACCCTAACCCCAACAGTGACAACAGTAACATATCTACAAACCCCCGTAGTGCTGACCATCCATGGCTCAGCACTCATAGTGGTAACCAACTATGGTTCACCACATTCACCCCTCCTTTAAAACAAAGGCCTGCGGGGCAAAAAAAAAACAGAACAACTGTTCATATATTCACAAGTTCAGTCGTATTGGAGGACCGCACCGTCTCTGCGACCTCCTCAACACTGGCGGTAACGCCGGTTCTGGTAACCGTGGTGACCTTCTCTCCAAGGCGGTGTCCAGTGACTCCTCCAGTTCCTCACGGACAGGTGGACCACGAGGTGGTGACAATCTCCTGGACTCAGGCAAGCTGTACACGGGAGTAAGAGGATTAAGTGGTGGTCCCGATACTGCCCGCGCCGTGTCAGGAGGGGAGATAAGGGTCGGGGGGCCCCTAACTAGGGGTGTCGAAGCGACTGGGGTTTCCAAGTCCCCTGCAGGCGCCAGATCTCTAATAGAGACCGTGTCCTCTCGCCCGTCAGGATATGCCACATAGGCATATTGAGGGTTGGCGTGGAGGAGATGGACCTGTTCAACCAAAGGGTCGGACTTGCGGGTCCTAACATGCCGCTGCAGGAGGACAGGTCCTGAGTGCGTCAACCAAGATGGTAATGAGGTCCCAGAGGAAGACTTCCTAGGGAAGGAAAACATCCTCTCATGCGGAGTAGCGTTGGTTGGCGTACACAGGAGTGAGCGGATGGAATGGAGCGCATCAGAGAGTACCTCTTGCCAACGGGAGACTGGAAGACCTTTAGACCTCAACGCCAGTAAGACAGCCTTCCAGACTGTAGCATTTTCTCGTTCAACCTGTCCGTTACCCCTAGGGTTGTAACTCGTAGTTCTACTTGAGGCAATCCCTTTTGAGAGCAGGTATTGCCTCAAGTCGTCACTCATGAATGACGAGCCCCTATCACTGTGGATATAGCTGGGGTAACCGAACAGGGTGAAAAGATCCCGTAATGCTTTGATAACCGTGGCAGTGGTCGTATCAGAACAGGGAATGACAAAAGGGAATCGTGAGTACTCGTCAATCACATTGAGGAAGTACACGTTCCGATCTGTCGAAGGAAGGGGGCCCTTGAAGTCCACACTCAGTCTTTCGAAAGGGCGAGTGGCTTTAATGAGGTGTGCCCTGTCAGGTCGGTAGAAGTGCGGTTTGCATTCAGCACATACCTGGCAGCTTCGGGTTATGGACCTGACATCCTCCACTGAGTAGGGCAGATTCCGGGCCTTTACGAAATGGAAGAGCCGAGTGATCCCCGGATGGCAGAGATCATTGTGGAGGGCCTGTAATCGATTCTCCTGCACACTTGCACATGTTCCACGCGACAGGGCGTCTGAGGGCTCATTGAGCTTCCCTGGACGGTACATGATATCATAATTGTAGGTGGAGAGTTCGATTCTCCACCTCAAGATTTTATCATTTTTGATCTTACCCCGTAACGTGTTGTTACGGGGTAACAGGAACGCCACGGACCGCTGGTCCGTGAGCAGGGTGAATCGTTTTCCCGCCAAGTAATGGCGCCAATACCGAACGGCCTCCACAATGGCCTGGGCCTCCTTTTCCACCGCAGAGTGCCGAATTTCGGGGCCTTGGAGGGTGCGAGAGAAAAAGGCGATGGGCCTGCCCGCCTGGTTAAGTGTGGCGGCCAGGGCGAAATCAGATGCATCACTCTCCACCTGAAAGGGGATGGACTCATCAACGGCGTGCATCGTGGCTTTCGCGATGTCGGCCTTTATCCCTTCAAAGGCTAAGCGAGCCTCTGTTGCTAGGGGAAAGGAGGTAGACTTGATGAGCGGACGGGCTTTGTCCGCATAATTGGGAACCCACTGTGCATAGTATGAGAAGAAGCCTAAGCATCTTCTCAGTGCTTTGATGCTAGTGGGCAGGGGAAGTTCCAGGAGGGGACGCATACGGTCTGGATCAGGGCCAAGGACCCCGTTTTCCACCACGTATCCGAGAATTGCTAGGCGGCGCTTGCGAAATACGCACTTCTCCCTGTTGTAGGTCAGATTCAGGCGAGACGCAGTGCGTAAAAATCTAAGGAGGTTGGCATCGTGGTCCTGCTGGTCATGGCCGCAGATAGTGACGTTATCCAGGTACGGGAAGGTAGCCCGCAGCCCGTTCTGGTCCACCATTCAGTCCATTGCACGCTGGAAGACCGAGACCCCATTCGTGACGCCAAAGGGAACCCTTAAAAAGTGATAAAGACGAAATTTTATTAGGACTCTCTCTAGCTCTGCATTAAAAATATTCAAGGATTCTTCTTCCACTACCTGTTAAGGGAGAGAGTTCCACAGACACCTGACCCTCCGAGAGAAAAGGAAACCTAATCTTTGTCTTAAATGAGCAACCCTTTATTTTTAAACAGTGAGCCTTCATTCTAGATTATCCCATTAGATGGAAACTTCTTCGTTACCTTCACCTTCAGAATATTATAGGTTTCAATCAAGTCGCCTCTTACTCTGCTAAACTCAGCGGATACAAGCCAAGCCTGTCCAACCTTTCCTCATAAAATAACTCGTCAACTTTGGGTATTAGTTTGGTAAACCTTCTCTGAACTGCTTCCAATGCACTTACATCCTTCTTTAAATAAGTAGACAAGTACTCTACAAAGTACTCCAGATGTGATCTCACCGGTGCCCGGTATAACTGAAACGTAACCTTAAACGGCAATGGTAGCCATCTCCAGTCAAAATGCCTTGAACACGGCCTTGTTCCGTCAGAGAGACAAGTACAAGGTCTCACGGCAACATCCTCATTCCAAGCACTGGCACCCGTTCGACTTCATCGTCGTTCAAGTGAGGATCCGCAAGGATGTGCGCTTCCGTCGTGCCATGGGCAGACTACCGGCTGGCACAGTGGTTAGCACTGCTGCCTCACAGTGCCAGGGACCTGGGTTCAATTCCGGCCTCGGGTCACTGTCTGTGCAGAATCTGCACGTTCTGCCTGTGTCTGTGTGGGTTTCCTCCGGGTGCTCCCGTTTCCTCCCACGTTCCAAAGATGTGCGGGTTAGGTTGTTTGGCCATGCTAAAATTGCCCCTTAGTGTCCTGAGATGCGTAGGTTAGGGGGATTAGTGGGTAAATGTGTAGGGATATGGGGGTAGGGCCTGGGTGGGATTGTGGTCGGTGCAGACTCGATGGGCCGAATGGCCTGTTTCTGCACTGTAGGGTTTCTATGATTTCTATGATTTCTATGTGCGGGTTAGGTTGATTGACCATGGTGAATTTCCCCTTAATGTCAGGGGGACTAGCAAGGTAGATATGTGGAGTTGCAGGGATAGGGTCTGAGTGGGATTGTGGTTGGTACAGAGGTTATACACTTTGGAGGAAATAATAACAAATGGGATTACTATCTCAATGGAAACAAATTAAAACATGCTACCGTGCAAAGGGACCTGGGGGTCCTTGTGCATGAGACGCAAAAGCCCAGTCTGCAGGTACAACAGGTGATCAAGAAGGCAAATGGGATGTTGGCCTATATTGCGAGGGGGATAGAATATAAAAGCAGGGATGTCTTGATGCACCTGTACAGGGCATTGGTGAGGCCGCAGCTGGAATACTGTGTGCAGTATTGGTCCCCTTATATGAGGAAGGATATATTGGCATTGGAGGGAGTGCAGAGAAGGTTCACCAGGTTGATACCGGAGATGAGGGGTTTGGATTATGAGGAGAGGCTGAGGAGATTGGGTTTGTACTCGTTGGAGTTTAGAAGGATGAGGGGGGATCTTATGGAGACTTATAAGATAATGCGGGGGCTGGATAGGGTGGAGGCGGAGAGATTCTTTCCACTTAGTAAGGAAGTTAAAACTAGAGGACACAGCCTCAAAATAAAGGGGGGTCGGTTTAAGACAGAGTTGAGGAGGAACTTCTTCTCCCAGAGGGTGGTGAATCTCTGGAATTCTCTGCCCGCTGAGGTGGTGGAGGCTACCTCGCTGAATATGTTTAAAGCGCGGATGGATGGATTCCTGATCGGTAAGGGAATTAAGGGTTATGGGGATCAGGCGGGTAAGTGGTACTGATCCACGTCAGATCAGCCATGATCTTATTGAATGGCGGGGCAGGCTCGAGGGGCTAGATGGCCTACTCCTGCTCCTATTTCTTATGTTCTTATGTTCTTATGATGGACCGAATGACCTCCTTCTGCACTATAATCCGCTCTGTGATCAACATCAATGTAGCCCCAAAGCAGTGACGGCCACAGAAACAACGCTGCAGGAAAAATCAACGCTGAGACACTCAAAGACCCTGATAAGAGAGCTCTATTCAGCCAACACCTCACTGCCAAACCAGCGGCTCCCAGTGACCCAGAGCGTCCCCTGTGCCTGGTCTGCCCTCAAAGCCTCCATAAGCAGCACCTGCGATGGGTTGACCCGGAAACACCAAGACTGGTTCAATGAGACGACCGGGAGATCCAGGAGCTGATTGGTTGCAAATGCAAGGCTTTTCTGAACCTGAAACAGCAATTGAACTCGAGAGCAAGAAAGCAGCTCTATAGACAGCTGATGGCTGAGGTCCAGCAAAAACCCACGACCTAAAGAACAGGCGGTGGGTGGAGAAAATGCAGGAGATCCAACAATTAGCTGACACATACAAGGTTTCTTTACCCAGTCAAGAGCACTAATGGCCCAAGGCCTCACCCCATTGCTGGCCAAGAACAGAGAAGCAGTCAGCACCTGCTGGAAGGAGCACTTTGGAGATGATCTTAACAGAGACTCTGGGTGGGATTTTATGACCTCATCGCGCTGTTTTTCAGAGCAAAAATGTTGTAAAATTGGAAGTGAGCCGACTAGCGGGAATGTTGCCCATTTTCTCACCCATTCCCAGAAAAACAGATCGGCCATTTTGGAGGGTTGGGGAGGGGGCGGTGGGCAGTGTGTGTTGCTGGGGGCTGGGGAGGGTGGGGGGGGAGCGGCTGGGGAGGGGGAATTGGGGAGTGTGTGTTGCTGAGAGCCGGGGGAGGGGGTTGTAGGAGTGTGTGTTTCTGGAGGACTGGGGGGGGGTGGGAATGTGCTTCTGTGGTCATTGGGGGCAGGGGAGAGAGAAGGTCACAATCGGGGCCGGGGGGCGAGGGGGGGTGATGAGGGGCCATGTGAAAAGAGGTCCCGGGCGGTTGTGGGGGGTAAGGGGGCCGGTAATGTTGGGGTGAATCCACGAATCCACAATGTCCAAGGGCAGGCCATTATTGGATGAGGGGAGACTAGTTTTCACACAGATGGCAAAGCCCCCGGTTGCTATAGTGATAATAATATGCATCTCCTGTGCCAATAATCTTCAATTAGATCAGATTTAAACCTTACATGCCTCGCACCAATTTTCCATTTCCAATTCAAATGCCTTTCGCCCGTGGAAAGCAGCCAGTCCTGCAGGACTCTTACACTCACCTCACTGGGCTGTGGGCCAGTCTCACCCAGGTTCACTTAAGGCAGTCACCAATCATAGAATCTCTACAGTACAGAAGGAGGCCATTCAGCCCTTTGAGCCAACACCGACTACTATCCCACCCTGGTCCTGTAACCCCAGGTATTTACCCTGCTAATCCCCACTGACGCTCAGCAGCAATTGAACATGGCCAATCCACCTAACTTGCATATCTTTCAGACTGTGGGAGGAAACCAGAGCACCCGGAGGAAACCTACCCAGACACGGGGAGAAAGTGCAGACTCCGTACAGACAGTGACCCAAGCTGGGAATCGAACCCGGATCCCTGGCACTGTGAGGCAGCAGTGCTAACCATTGTGCCACCGTGCCACTCTACTAGGCCTGAGACAGATTCATATCTTCATCAATCATGTGTGAAGAAGAGGGAACGGCAGTAGTCCAGGGAAGTTTGACTGAGGTAGAAGACCTTTATAGGAATCGGTGAATGGTGATTCCAATCGCTTGGGACTCCCTGGGAAACTGAGGATCCTACACAAGCAGGAACTGGAGACATTACCCAAGAAAGATGCCAGCTGGATAGAATTGCATCTTCCAGCACCCACGTAGGTGAAGCAATGAGTCAAGTATTGTATGCTTAATGTTACTGACTGTCATTGAATTACCAGTCAACAGCCAGCAATATCAGTGGTGTGAAAGTCTCCTACTGGCCCATACTCCTGAGGCCAGGAGAAATCAGATGGGGCGTCAGGAGAGAGGAAGCCAACAGGAAAGAGTTGGCCACTCTGCCCTGTCTGGAGTTTGCACGCTCTCCCCGTGTCTGCGTGGGTTTCCTCCCGGTGCTCTGGTTTCCTCCCACAGTCCTAAAGACGTGCTGGTTAAGTGCGTTGGCCGTGTTAAATTCTCCCTCAGTGTATCCGAACAGGCGCCAGAGTGTGGAGACTGTGGGATTTTCACAATAGCTTCATTGTAGTGTTAATGTAAGCCTACTTGTGACTAATAAATAAACTAAACTTAAACTATCTGCAGTTAGGTTTGGTAAGACCAGGTTGCCAAAGGGGGCAGGATTGGAAGAGCGCAGAGAGCTCGGAGCATTGTACGGATGTGGATAGTTTTAGCGATAGGGAGGAGTGAGGCCATGGAGGGCTTTGAAAATAATGACGACAATTTTAAAATCAAACTAAGACCTGTGTAATGACTTCAACGAGGCCCATGAGATTGGCCTCTTGGAGTATGAGCTCCCGGATTACCTGCCCAATGAGGGAGTCTCACCTGTGTATATAATGAGAAGTGTCAGGGCCACTGACTTTGTACCTGAGGCTCTCTTCGGAGTGGAGATAAGTTTGTAAATAAAGGGAACCCTATGAAGGGACACCAGCCTCTGAGGAGTTATTTGAGCCTGCTCAGTAGGAGGTACAGTGACGATGGATGGACGGGGATTTAGCACAAGTTAGGGAACAAACAACAGATCTTTGGATGTGCTGAGGTTATGGAGGGGGGAAAGATGAGGAACTGACCAGGAGAGCTTTAATACAGGCACTTCCTTCAGTGCAGTTGTTCTGGCTGGCACCCAAACAACCTGGCTAACAGATCAGTACCTCAGTACTGTTCAATTTGTTGATTTCCCTGTTAACTGAGTAAAACGCTGTTGTGAACACCATTCAGCTGTTACTTGTGTGTTCAAGAATTTTCTAAAGAACAAAAACCATTAGTCATAATATAAAGGTCTCATTTGTTTCAGAGGGTTAAGAATAACTCAAGGTTTCATAATTTTATCATCCATTATCTGCTGAAATACTTTTTTAAAAAGTCATTAGAAATGATTGTGTCCCAAATAATTGGTTTTAGAGTGAGCAGAATGTAATATGCCCTGATGGAAAACCTTTCATTCAACCTTTTCTCAAACATAATCCTGTAAGAAGCTTTGAAAGATTATGGCAATATTGGTTTATCTTAAGCTAAAACAATTTCGTTTTGACAGATGTTTTTGCTTCACAAGCAATGGTTGACTCTGTGAAGTACAAAAATATGATAAATGATGGCGCGAGGCGTTTATGAGACAGCGACATATTGAACAAGCGTGATTAATGAGAATATTCAGGTGTTAGCCTGGCTGAATGACATTCACATCTGGGGCTATGCTGTAACTTGCTGATGACAAACTGTGGCAGTAAATTGCAAGGAGCCTGTAATCAACTAAGAATCAGTGACCCATCAAACGACTGACAGTTAAGGCCCATTTTGAGGACTGTGAAATCATTTTAGAGAAGGAATATTACGGAACATTTCTGGTGTTGATTATTGTTTGGTAGCTCTGAATGAAATCTTCTTGGTTTTAAGTAGATTAACTGCATGTATAGATTAGCTACAAGAACTATGCACAAATATATCAGAATCATAGAATCCCTACAGTGCCATTCGGCCCATCGAGTCTGCACCGACAACAATCCCACCCAGGCCCTATCCCCACAACTAAAGTGTTTACCCTGCTAACCCCCCTGACACGAGGGTGAATTTAGCACAGACAATCAACCTACCCTGCCCATCTTCGGACTGTGGGAGGAAACCGGAGCACCCGGTGGAAACCCAAGAAGACACGGGGAGAATGTGCAAACTCCACACAGAGTGACCCAAGGCTGGAATTGGACCCCGGTCTCTGGTGCTGTGAGGCAACAGTGCTAACTACTGTGCCACCGTGCTGCCCCATATAGTCAAGGGTTCAAGCCCGGAGATGTCTCTCTGCATGCCTGTACACACGGCTCTGTCCAACAATAAGCTGACCGCTTCTGTGTGAGTCAGGGGATCTCTTACATCGGTGTGTGGGTGGTATTGTACCCACTCCTATGTTAAGCCTATATATAAGCTAGCCAATTATACCACAGCCAGAACCTCAATGTTTGGTTAGCACAGCTAGTAAGCAGCAAGGGACTGAATGGACTACTCCTGTTATTGTTGAAAGATGTCCAGGTTCTCCTGATGAGAGCTGGACCCATTCCTGACCTACTCTGTGGAATGGGATCTCTCTGTTCCTGTCCCCTAGTCGGGCTGTTTGTCTATGACCATTCCAGGCTCTTCTAAGCTGATGGCCTTCCCGGGTCCCACCTGCCAACCATTGGGAAAGATGCCGGGAGTCTGGGCCCACTGCTCACTCCTCACCACCTCAGCTTCTGTCTGGCCACCATGTTGCCAGGACTGAACCAAAGGCCCCAACCTTACCCCTCCCTACTGCTGAGTAATCTCTGTGTCCAAAATGAGGATTAGGTGGACCAGGAACACAATCCACTCCTTTTACAATTTATCTTCCAAGAAAATATGTTCACTTAGCAGGTTTTCACTCAGCACTGTTTTTCTGTGAGCACATTAGTGTGCTAAATGAGGGATTACCACATAATAAAATACCTATGTCCTTTTGCTATCCAGGCTACACAGACCCAGAAAGGACCTCACCTCATTTAATCGAACTATAGAATCCCTACAGTGCCAAAAGAGGCCATTCAGCCCATCAAGTCTGCACAGACTCTCTGAAAGAGCGTCCCAACCATCAACAACTCCCCTCCCCCCAACCCCCCGACTGCCCTATCCCCGTAATCCTGCACATTCACCATAGCCAATCCACCTAACCTGCACACCTTTGGAGTGTAGGAGGAAACCCGCACCTACACGGGGAAAATGTGCAAACTCCACACAGACAGTGATCCAAGAATGGAATTGATCCCGGGTCCCTGGCGCTGTGAGGCTAATCACCGTGCCCCCATGCTGCCCCACTTGAGTGAAGGGGGATTGGAGCAGGTGAAGGGGATGAGGGGACTAGTGGGTGTTGCCTTAAAATGGACAAAGTCTGCACTCCTCCCTTGGCTCCATCCCCTCCCTCACTCCTGACAAGGTCACATTCAAGAAACCCAAACCACCTCCAGGGCCTAACTTTGCTCGAGTTTACTGGTGAACCATGGTGTCAAATGCATGCACGGGTGCACCTCACTGGATTTAATAGCATAACACCAGCTGGCTTCTGCATGCAGGGCTGCTGGGTGGTTGTGGTGATTTGTGGTGACTGTCACTTTAAGGGCAACGCAACAGAAGAAGATCAAAGGAGGCAATGAAGGCCTCACGAAGGAGGTGTTAGTAAAACAAAGGTAGTTTGAAGGGATTTATATTTGTATGATTAAACTTTAGAAATAAGGTATAGTTTTCAATTGGTTTAATACAGTGTTTCTGTCCCTAGAAAGAGGATGTAGTTAGATATCATCCTGAATCAAAATGTCTGTCTGTGTGGGGGCTAGTTTTAGTTCCAGCTGAGCAACTATTGTATTTAGATAGCTACGGCTTGAAGGAAGATACTTACTTACCAACTAGGCGCCATGTAAGGTAAAGCAAACAGCTTTCTTTGCCCTTCAGTTTTTAGCTGAAAGCCAGCAGCAGTTGCAGCCAGTTGGGGTGTACAATGAATCTGTAAACAACTCCCTCTCAGCTCTGCTCGGCAAAGCTAAAAGGAACCAGCTCTTTAGCTTTGCTGTAAGAAAAACCCTACATTGGAGTAATGGTTTAACATCCAGTGCCAAGGATCTAAAGAGGAAATAGTGAACAAGCCAGAGAAATGAGGAAAAGTTTCCAGAAGATCTGGAGCCAAAGGCAACAAAAAAGAAACTGGGGAAAAGAAATGGATTCTGTTCAGGGACACCGGACAAAGCTGAGAAGAAATCAACTGGTGAGGATACTAGAGAAAGGTATTCTAAAAGTAATCCTAAAGTTCGAAATGTTTTACTATCGTCTATGAATAAATTATAAGGTATCAACTGGATATCGTAATTGGTTTAACAGTGAGAACCTGAAAAGGTTAATCTGAAATCCCGGCATGGACTTACTGCTAAAAGTGGAGCGGCAGCCCTGGTCAAATGGATGTTTTGGAAAATGTGAACAGAATTATGGATCGCCAAGGGGATGTATTATGTGAGAGAAGATTTTAAAGGGTATTTTGGGCGTGGAGTTTGAAAACTCTCATATGACAATCATCTGGGGGGATTCTGAGGAGAAATCCACAAACGCGGACTTTGTATGCTAATGAGACCATTGGAGCTTCAAATTGATGTTGTAATCTGTGTTAATCTTAAAACCTGTGTGCATTGAATAAGCTAAAGGAGGAATAAAGGAGTATTATACTCCACTTTTCATGTTTAATAAATGTTTTTTTCCTTGGTGTCAAAACTAATTAGCACTCCTGTGACTCTGTTCCTCCATGTGTGATAAAAGAAAAAAAAGTTACGGACTTTTAAGCCAGGGTTCCATTCTGGGAGCTTCCTGTCCAATTATAACATCAACTGGATTGTAACGGAGGGCACTGAAAGACCCCAAAAGGAGGGAAACAAAAGATCTCCCACAAGAAGGAAGAGCAACGAGAGAATAGCCGAATGGGAACAAGTCAACACTTCATTGGAAATAGTCCCAACACTGAAACCATAAAGGGTTTGACTGAAGTTAAGAGAAGCAGAAACGTAAGTTCGTGTGTGAAATGTACATCTTTAATAAAAAACGATGGATTGCATTCAGAAGAAATAGAGACATGAAAGACTTTCAGAGAAACTAGGAACTACTGAAAATAAAGAGGAATCAGAAAAAAGAACCAAAGCTCAAGAGAAGACATTAAAACAAATCAACATGATGAAATGGCTGACCGCAAACTTAAGGAAAGTTGCAAAAAATTGAGAAAATGAAGTGAAGAAGGAATACTTAATGAGACAATATAGGATAAGCTGAAATTCATGAAAAAGCAATTAGCAATTGAGAACACGTCCAATGAAGAATTGAATTCGGAGAATAAGAGCTGGAAGAAGGAAACTTGGCAATGAGAAATTAACCAATGAGGGAAAAGTATTGAAATTGACAGCAATTCAGGCAGAGAAGGAAACTGAGATTTCACGCCAGAAAAATATTGTTGAAATTGTCACGCTAATATGATAAAATGGTCAAAGAAAAAGATGCTGAATTAAAATGATGGGAAGAGAAGAAATTTTATCACACGACTTAAGTCCCAGAAACACAGTATCATAAGACCTTCCCACCAAGATCTCTCTGCTCATCCACACTACCAAGTATCTTACCATTAGCCCAGTACTCCGTATTCCTGTTACTCCTTCCAAAGTGAATCACCTCACACTTTTCCGCATTAAACTCCATTTGCCACCTCTCAACCCAGCTCTGCAGCTTATCTATGTCCCTCTGTAACCTGCAACATCCTTCCGCACTATCCACAACTCCACCGACTTTAGTGTCATCCGCAAATCTACTAACCCATCCTTCCACGTCCTCATCCAGGTCATTTATAAAAATGACAAACAGCAGTGGCCCCAAAACAGATCCTTGCGGTACACCACTAGTAACTGAACTCCAGGATGAACATTTCCCATCAACCACCACCCTCTGTCTTCTTACAGTTAGCCAATTCCTGATCCAAACCGCAAAATCACCTTCAATCCCATGCCTCCGTATTTTCTGCAATAGTCTACTATGGGGAACCTTATCAAACACTTTACTGAAAGCCATATACACCACATCAACTGCTTTACCCTCATCCACCTCTTTGGTCACCTTCTCAAAGAACTCAATAAGGTTTGTGAGGCACGACCTACCCTTCACAAAACCGTGTTGACTATCCCTAATCAAATTATTCCTTACGAGATGATTATAAATCCTATCTCTTATAATCCTTTCCAAAACTTTGCCCACAACAGAAGTAAGCCTCACTGGTCTATAATTACCAGGGTTGTCTCTACTCCCCTTCTTGAACAAGGGGACAACATTTGCTATCCTCCAGTCTTCTGGCACTATTCCTGTAGACAATGACGACATAAAGATCAAAGCCAAAGGCTTTGCAATCTCCTCCCTAACTTCCCAGAGAATCCTAGGATAAATCCCACCTGGCCCAGGGGACTTATCTATTTTCACACTTTCCAGAATTGCTAACACCTCCTCCTTATGGACCTCAATCCCGTCTAGTCTAATAGCCTGTATCTCAGTATTCTCTTCGATAACATTGTCTTTTTCCTGTGTGAATACCGACGAAAAATATTCATTTAGCATCTCTCCTATCTCTTCGGACTCCACACACAACTTCCCACTACTGTCCTTGACTGGCCCTAATCTTACCCTAGTCATTCTTTTATTCCTGACATACCTATAGAAAGCTTTAGGGTTTTCCTTGATCCTACCTGCCAAAGACTTCTCATGTCCCCTCCTGGCTCTTCTTAGCTTTTTCTTCAGGTCCTTCCTGGCCAACTTGTAACTCTCAAGTGCCCTAACTGAGCCTTCATGTCTCATCTTTACATAAGTCTCCTTCTTCCTCTTCACAAGAGATTCAACTTCTTTAGTAAACCACAGTTCCCTCGCTCGACCACTTCCTCCCTGCCTGACAGGTACATACTTATCAAGGACACACAGTAGCTGTTCCTTGAACAAGCTCCACATTTCAATTGTGCCCATCCCCTGCAGATTTCTTCCCCATCCTATGCATCCTAAATCTCGCCTAATCGCATCATAATTTCCTTTCCCCCAGCTATAACACTTGCCCTGCGGTATATACCTATCCCTTTCCATCGCTAAAGTAAACGTAACCGAATTGTGGCCACTATCACCAAAGTGCTCACCTACCTCCAAATCTAACACCTGGCCTGGTTCATTACCCAGTACCAAATCCAATGTGGCCTTGCCTCTTGTTGGCCTATCTACATACTGTGTCAGGAAACCCTCCTGCACACATTGGACAAAAACTAACCCATCTGAAGTACTCGAACTATAGCGTTTCCAGTCAATATTTGTAAAGTTAAAGTTCCCCATAACAACTACCCTGTTACTTTCGCTCCTATCCACAATCATCTTTGCAATCCTTTCCTCTACATCTCTGGAATTTTTCGGAGGCCTATAGAAAACTCCCAACAGGGAGTTTCCTTTCCTGTTTCTCTTGCTCTCCTTTCCTGTTTCTAACCTCAGCCCATACTACCTCAGTAGACGAGTCCTCATTAAACGTCCTTTCTGCCACCGTAATACTGTCCTTGACTAACAATGCCACACCTCCACCTCTTTTACCACCTTCCCTGATCTTACTGAAACATCTAAACCCCGGAACCTGCAACAACCATTCCTGTCCCTGCTCTATCCATATCTCCGAAATGGCCACAACATCGAAGTCCCAGGTACCAACCCATGCTGCAAGTTCACCCACCTTATTCCGGATGCTCCTGGCGTTGAAGTAGACACACTTCAAAACACCTTCCTGCCTGCCGGTACACTCCTGCGACCTTGAAACCTTATTCATGACCTCGCCACTCACATCCTCCTGTACACTGGAGCAACAATTCAGGTTCCCATTCCCCTGCCGAATTAGTTTAAACCCGAAGAGCATTCGCAAATTTCCCCCCCAGAATATTGGTACCCCTCTGGTCCAGGTGAAGACCATCCCGTTTGTAGAGGTCCCACCTACCCCAGAATGAGCCCCAATTATCCAAGTATCTGAATCCTTCCCTCCTGCACCATTCCTGTAGTCACGTGTTCAACTGTTCTCTCTCCCTATTCCTCTCCTCGCTAGCACGTGGGACGGGTAACAAACCAGAGATAACAACTCTATTTGTTCTAGCTCTAAGCTTCCACCCTAACTCCCTGAATTTCTGCCTTACATCCCCATCTCTTTTCCTACCTATGTCTTGGGTGCCTATGTGGACCACAACTTGGGGCTGGTCCCCTTTAAGGATCTCGAAAACTCGATCCGAGACATCACGGACTCTGGCACTGGGAGGCAACACACCAACCGTGAGTCTCTCTCGCTCCCACAGAATCTCCTATCTGTCCCCCTAACTATAGAGTCCCCAATGAATAATGCTCTAATCCTCCCCCCCTTTCCCTTCTGAGCAACAGGGACAGACTCTGTGCCAGAGACCTGTACCCCATGGCTTACCCCTGGTAAGTCGTCCTCCCCAACAGTATCCAAAACGGTATACTTGTTATACAGAGGAACAGCCACAGGGGATGGCTGCACTGACGGCTTCTTATCCCTTCTAACAGCCACCCAAGTATCCTCATTCCTAGGAGTATGAACCTCCCTGTAGCTTTTATCTATAACTGTCTCTGCCTCCCGAATGATCCTGAGTTCATCCAGTTCCAGCTCCAGATCCCTAACACGGTCTTCAAGGAGCTGGAATTGGATGCACTTCCTGCAGGTGTACTCAGCTGGGACACTAATGGTGTCCCTCACCTCAAACATCCCACAGGAGGAACATTGCACTGCCTGCACTGACATCCCTGCTAACTTCCCTTACTAAGAAACGAAAATGAAAAGAAAAATTTAAAAAAAGCTCACCTGCTCTCAAATCGAGTCCTTTTTTTAAGGTTAGAGGAGGGGGAAGGGTGGGAGACTCTACACGTGTAGAGTATCAGGTTACCTCCCCGTTCAAATTTATTGGGCAAAAAACCGTCCCAGGTCTCCCTGCGACCTATTTCTGGTTTCCTGTTTCCTGTTGCTCAGGAAAAAACCCAAAAAAACAACTCAGAAAAAAGTAAGTTAAAAAAAATTCAGCTTATCTTATCTTCCAGTTCTGCCCGCCAAAAAATCACTCCCCTCTCTGCCCGCTCCACCAGAAGAATTGCAGAGCAAAGGTTAACCTGGGACTGGAGAATGGCATCACCCACAGAGTGAAGTATGTCGTCACATGGTCAGAGAACAGTCTAGAACTGAACCCAGTAAGCAGCAAGCCTGTATGGAGGAGTCCCATGCAAGACTATATTTGGAACTGTATACAGCTAAAGCCACCAATAAAAGTATTTATGTTTAAATACATAAGCCTCAAGATCTCATCAGTGAGCCATCACCACTCCAACAATAAAAACCCCACATTATTTACATAATATGACATAGAGTCATAATATGAAACTTGGGATAGCAGGTCAAGTTAGGACCCTGGAATTATTGGCCGGGATTTTACAAGCCTCGCCTAAGAGAGGTCATAAAATATCGGCCATTGTCTCTCAACCAAGACTCCTGTCATACCCAGGCATGGAAGGATGGGTTGTTTGTGAACATGTGGACCACTTGAGGAGTAGAAAAATGCTCCAGCAGTCAATGTTGCCATCATGAAATGTTTTTAAATCTGTAAGCACCAAAGTACCTGATCGACCTGCTATAGACATGACTGATGTCTCTGTGGAAGCCTGTGCCGGAAGAGCTACCCATTATTGCAGTTCCTGTTAATATCGATCTGATGAAAGCATCTTAGATGACGTAATTACACCGCTCTATAAGAAACAGAAAAACCGCTGAAAGACTCGATTTATAAGTGTTTAACTTGTTTAGTTAGAATTTAGACTTGAGTAACTGAGTTATTGAAGATTGTATAATGAGTTAAATGGGGAAGGATGTGGCGATTGTCCCTTTAAGAGCAACACAGCAGAAGAGGTGACCTGGCTTGAGACTTCAATCGGGACTAAAAAAGAGTGAGTAGTCACTCCAGGGGGTGCAGTGCTCTCTTGGGCAGAAGACAGCCTGAAGACATGTAGAAGACAGCAGGGTGAGCTGCTCGAGGGCAGCCATGTGGCTGCTAGCTTCTGTACAGATTTTCTTATTAATTAATGATTTTTGTGTTTCTACAGAAGTCTGTGAATGTGCATCATTACAGAGGTGGAGGTGGGACAAAGCAGATATTAGATGGGGAAGTGAGGTGGGGATCAGAAGGAGAAAATAAAAAAAACAGAAATTTTGTATATCTGTGAGATGCTTTGCCTCCTATGGTGTCAAGGATTGTGTGTATGTGTATGTATGTGCAGAATGTGTGTGCACACAGTTTGGTCTGTGTGTGTCCATGTGTGTGAGCTGTGTGTTCCTATGTATGTGTGTGTGTGCAGTATTTGTGTGGTGTGTGTGTTGTGGGTCTGTATGTGTGTGTGAGTCTGTGTGTGACTGTGGTGTGATGTGTGTGTGTTTATAGGTGGTGTATGTTGTAGATCTGTGTGTGGGGGTGTAGTGTGTGTGTATATGTGTGTGGGGGGGGCTGCATGGGTGTGTGTCTGGGGGAGTTGTGTGTGTGTGTGCACGTGTGTGGGTATATGTGCGTGGGGGGATTGTGTGTCTGTGCATGTGTGTGTGTGGGAGAGTTGTGTGTGTGTGTGCATAGGGAGGGGTTTGTGTGTGTTGTGTGTGTGGGTGTGTATGTGTGTGGGTGCATGAGAATGTGTGTGTGTAGGGGGGGTGGGGGGGCATTGTGTGTGTGTGTTGGGTGTGTGAGAGTGTGTGGGAATGTGTGTGTGTGTTGTGGGGGTGTGGTGTGTGTGTGTCTATGTGTGTTGTGGGGGTGTGGCGTGTGTGTGTCTATGTGTGTTGTGGGGGTGTGGTGTGTGTGTGGCTATGTGTGTTGTGGGGGTGTGGTGTGTGTGTGTCTATGTGTGTTGTGGGGGTGTGGTGTGTGTGTGGCTATGTGTGTTGTGGGGGTGTGGCGTGTGTGTGTCTATGTGTGTTGTGGGGGTGTGGTGTGTGTGTGTCTATGTGTGTTGTGGGGGTGTGGCGTGTGTGTGTCTATGTGTGTTGTGGGGGGGTGGTGTGTGTGTCTATGTTTTGGGGGATATGGTGTGTGTGTGTCTATGTGTGTTGTGGGGGTGTGGTGTGTGTGTGTCTATGTGTTGTGGGGGTATGGTGTGTGTGTGTCTATGTGTTGTGGGGGTGTGATGTGTGTGTCTATGTGTGTTGTGGGGTGAGGTGAGGTTCAGGATATTGATAGTGGGACCAGCTTGTATGGTACACTGTCCATCTAACAACAATGAAACTTCTCACCGGCATCTTATCCCAGGCCAAGGGTCCTAATCCACCCGACAAAACCTCCTTTCAGCTGCTTTGAATGGGAGTGCCTGAGCACTGAATTAGACAAAATGAGGATGTCCGGGGTCCCAGCCTGACCTTCCTTTGCCATTCACCCATTCCTCAGGCAGGCAATGGCCGCCTGTCAGCTGAATGTCAAGCACTCTGATTTACTAGGTTGGTGTGTGTCCCATACCTGATGTCGAGACATGAAGTATTCACACCCGCATCAACACCATTTTCTGGCATCACTTTGTTGCAACACTGAAGGGTTAACCAGCCTCTGCCCAGAGCAGCATTGACTAAAGCAAGAATGCAGTTAAATAGTTGAGTATAATCGTTTTGCTGAACCAAAAATATAACCTGCCTATAAATAACTTGTTTGAGAGCGGTTGACACACAGGGGACTTAATCCTTCATTATTCATTTAATCCTAAACTTCAATGACCATACATTGGGAGAGTCTGTAACACAAAATGTTGATTTGAATTAGAGATCTCTTCAAGAGTGAAATTCTCTCCCTAAAGCTTTCCGTCTCTTTCTCCCTCTTTCCCTCTCTCTCACCCTTGAAAACTTTCCGAAATCCCACTCCTTTGACTTTGTTTTTAGTCACTCCTTGCTAATATTGCCCTCTTCATCTTGGCGTCTAATTTTGTCTTTCTGCACCTCGGCCAAGCTCTTTGGGACATTTCTATGTGTTAAAGGCGCTATAGAAATGTACACTGATGCGGTGGCAGAAAGGCAAATTGTCTCTCAGTCCCAAAGAAATCATTTGGTGATGTAAAGTCAAGGGGAAACTTTTAGCTCTGTTGAAGTGAGATGAACGTTTGCGCTGTGCCTCCCAGTTGAGTCCGTTCATTCCCAAGGGTACCACACCAGCACCAGTGGACCCTCTGAGGAACATCCATAATTTAAAGTTTATTTATTAGCGTCACAAGTAGGCTTACATTAACACTGCAATGAAGTTACTGTGAAAATCCCCTAGTCGCCACACTCCGGCACCTGTCCGGGTACACTGAGGGAGAATTTAGCATGGCCAATGTACCTAACCAGCACGTCTTTCGGCTGTGGGAGGGAACCGGAGCACCCGGAGGGAACCCACGCAGACACGGGAAGAACGTGCAGACTCCGCACAGACAGTGACACAAGCCCGGAATCGAACCCAGGTCCCTAGTGCTGTGAGGCAGTAGTGTTAAGCATGGTGCCACCATGCGGCCATAATGCCATTAGACTTAGGAGTAGATGCAGGCCATTTGGCCCATCGAGTCTTCTCAGTCATTCACTGGAATCATGACGGATCTGATATGATCCTCAACTCCACTTTCCCACCTTATCCCCATAACCCTTGATTCCCTTACTGATTACTAATGTCTATCTCAGCCTTGAACGTATTTAACGACCAGCCTCTACATCCCCTGCAGTAAAGAATTTCACAGATTCACTAAACTCAGAGAAGAAATTCCTCCTCATCTGTCTTAAGTGGGTGACCTCTGGTCCTAAGCTCTCCCATAAGGGGAATCAGCCTCTCAGCATCTAACCTGTCAAGCTCCCTGAGAATCCTATATGTCTCAATAAGGTCGCCTCTCATTCTTCTCAACTTCAGTGAGTACAGGCCCAACATGGGCAGCACAGTGACACAGTGGGCCCGATTTTACCATTGCATCACGCCCGTTTTCGGGCGCGAAAACATGGCAAAGTCGGGTATGAGCCCATTAACGCGATCCGCGCCCGCGATCCGCGCAAATGGCCACTTTACCAAAACCCGGGAATGGCCGCGATCCACTTTGCACCCAAAATGGGCGCCACAGCGATTTAAATGCATTTGCATGCATTTCAATTGAATTAATGAACTGCCCGCCCAACTTTATCAGCATTTCCCCCTTTACCACCGCGTTCGCCAATCCGGAACCGCACCGAAATGGACCTGCTGAATAAAAGTCTGAATCGGGCGCTCCAGCTGCTGAAGAGGCGAGTTCAGAGCTTCCAACAGCTCTCTGACTCAGATCGGTGGTGGGGGGGGAGGGAGGCGGGCCAGATCATTCTCTAGTTGGGGGTGGGGAAGGGATTGAGGCCAGATCGTTGTCTGGTTGGTGGGGGGGAGGAGGAGGAGGCGGGTCAGATGTACCTCTGGTGGGGGGGGAGGTGGGGAAGGGCCTATCGTTGTCTGGTGGTGGGTGGAGGGCGGGGTAGGCTGATCGTTGTCTGGTGGTGGGGAGGGGGGACTGATTGTTGACTGGTGGGGAGGGAGGAGAAGGCGGGTCAGATGTTCCTCTGGGGGGGGGGTTGAGTGAGGCCAGACCATTCTCTGGGGGATGGGGAGTGAGGCCAGACCATTCTCTGGGGGGAGATGGCGGGGGGGGGGGAAGTGAGGCCAGATCGTTCTCTCAGAGGGGGCAGGAGGGAGGTGGGTAAGATGTATCTCTGGTGGGGGGGGGGGGCAGATGGATCTCTGGTGGGGGTGGGGGGGGCAGGGGGGTCCACTGCCACTCTGCGGGCGATTGGTGGAGGGGGGAGGGGGGCAGGGGTGGCGATCGGTCTGGGTAGCGGGAGGGTGGGTGGATAAGGGGGACATTTATGTTGTGGGGGTAGAATGATGTCTGTGGGGGCCATCGCTTCCGCTTTTCACTCCCGGGCCGCTTTCTCTGCTTTCTGCGGCCCGGGAGCGATCTGACACGGGCGCGCTTTTTCAATTTTTTTCTAACTGCGCATGCGCAGTTCAGAGCTCCGATCCTTTCGGGCGTGCTAAGCCCCGCCCACAGCTCGAATGGGACCCGCGATTTTTTTTTCAGGCTGAGCGCGTATGGGGGGCGCCTGAAAGCAGATTTCTAAGTCGGATCTGAATTACGCCCAGATTCAGCACTTAGAATAACAATAGTAATATCGGGCCCAATGCCTCACAACGCCAGACACCCAGGCTTGATTCTAGCCTCAGGTGGCTGCGTGTGTGGCATCTAAACTAACTGCCGCCCCCATTACGTGTAACATACAACACAGAAACATTCAAAAAGAAGTGAAAGAAAGAATGTTAAAGTGGAGAAGTGAATCAGGTGGCTGGAAGAATATTGGTAAAATGCTTTGTGAGAGTTTTCAAATCCAACAGCTGCTGGGCCTCAAAAATGGATGTCAGATATTTCTCACTTAAAAAGAAATTCTCACTTCAAAGTAATATTAACTCTCTCTCTGCTACTCTCACTGTAGTTACACATTTCAGTCTTTGAAGCTGTACTCAAGGCAGAGCTAAATATGTACTGACATTAATTTCAGAATTTTAAGTCGTATCATGCATTATTCCAGATAAGGAATGAAAAACAAGAGAGAGCTCATCACTGAGAGACCCTTGCTTACCTCCCTCGCAAGTGGTACAAAGACATCAAGGGCAGGAATTTCAGAGAATCCTTCTTATTCATTTATGGAATGTGGACATCACTGGTTGGGCCAGCATTTATTGCCCATCCCTAATTGTCCTTGAAAATGTAGTTGTGAGCTGCCTTCTAGAAAAGTTGTAGTCCATGTGGTGTAGGTACACCCACAGTGCTGTTAGGGAAGGAATTCCAGGATTTTGAGCCAGCGACAATGAAGGAACAGCTGATATATTTCCACGGTCAGGATGGTGAGTGCCTTGGAGGGCAACCTCCAGGTGATGAGGTTCCCAGGTATCTGCTGCTCTTGTCCTTCTAGATAATCTTAGAAATCTTAGAAACCCGACAGCACAGAAAGAGGCCATTCGGCCCATCAAGTCTGCACCGACCACAATCCCACCAAGGCCCTACCCCCATATCCCTACATATTTACCAACTAATCCCTCTAACCTACGCATCCCAGGACACTAAGGGAAATTTTAGCATGGCCAATCAACCTAACCCGCACATCTTTGGACTGTGGGAGGAAACCGGGGCACCCGGAGGAAACCCACGCAGACACGAGGAGAATGTGCAAACTCCACACAGACAGTGACCCAAGCCGGGAATCGAACCCAGGTCCCTGGAGCTGTGAAGCAGCAGTGCTAACCACTGCGCTACCATGCCGCCCTTGATAGTAGCGGTCATGGGTTTAGAAGGAGCCTTGATGAGTTGTCACAGTGCATCTCGTAGATGGTAAACACTGCTCCTACTGTTCGTCAGTGGTAGAAGGAGTGAATGTTGCTGGATGGGGTGCCAACTTAGCGGGATCCTTTGTCCTTGTCCAAAACCGGAGCACCCGGAGGAAACCCACACAGGCACGAGGAGAATGTACAAACTCCACACAGACAATGACCCGAGGCTGGAATTGAACCCGGATTCCTGGCGCCGTGAAGCAGCAGTGCTAACCACTGTGCCACTACAGTTTTCTATATTGACAACACATTAAAGGAACAAAGAAAATTACAGCACAGGAACAGGCCCTTTGGCCCTCCAAGCCAGCACCGACCATGCTGCCCAACCGAACTAAAACCCCCTACCCTTCCGGGGTCCGTAGCCCTCTATTCCCATCCTATTTTTTTTTGAAGTGACAACATAGAGCAGCATATTTCACCTACATGGGTTTCCTCCGGGTATTCCGGTTTCCTCCCACAGCCCAAAGATGTGCAGGTTAAGTGGATCAGCCTTGGTAAATTGTCCCTTTGTGTCCAAGACGTGCAGATTAGGGGGATTAGCTATGGTAAATGCACGGGGCTACGGTGAATTGGTGCAGACCCTTTCTACACTGTAAGAGTTCTATGATTCTGTGGATTTCGGAGAAATTGTGGAGGTAATGAAAAACATAAATGAGGGAAAGACGATGAACCTTGCCAAGAGGAGTAATTTTTTTAAAATTCATTCGTGGGATATGGGTGTCATTGGCTGGCCAGCATTTATTGCCCATCTCTAGTTGCCCTTGAGAAGGTGGTGGTGAGCTGCCTTCTTGAATCGCTGCATCCATGTTCTGTGGGTTGGCCCACAATGTCGTTAGGGAGGGAATTCCAGGATTTTGACCCAGCGACTGCGAAGGAACAGCGATATATTTCCAAGTCAGGATGGTGAGTGGCTTGGAGAGGAACTTGCAGGTGGTGGTGTTCCCATGTATCTGCTGCCCTTGTCCTTCTAGATGGAAGTGGTTGTGGGTTTGGAAGGTGCTGTCTAAGGATCTTCGGTGAATTGGTGAAATCATTTGGTGAAAAGGAGAAAGTTATCCTAATCTGAGGATATATCAGGTGGATTGTTTTTAAACCTTTGGTGTCCTACTTCCTTGCAATCCTTGCAAACACATTCTTCCTAAGAAAATTCCAGATGATGATTGCCAAAGTCCACAGATTCATAGAATGGTTACAGCCCAGTGGAGACCATTCTGCCCATGTTGACCCTCTGCAAGAGCAATTCAGCTCATCCCATTTCTCAGTCCTATCCATTTTCTTATCTTCAGATGATTATCCAATTCCCTTTTGAAAGTTATGATTGAATCTGCCTCCACCGCATTCTCGGGCAGTGCCTTTCAGATCTTAACCATTGGCTGTGTAAAAACGTTTTTCCTCACAGCTCCTCTGGTTCTTTTGCCAATCACCTTCAATCAATGTCGCCTGGTTCTTGACGCTTCCACCAATGGGAAAGAATTCTCTTCATCGACTCTGTCTGCACCACCCTGATTTTGAAAATCTCCTTCAAATCTCCTCTCAACCATCTCTTCTCCAAGGGGCACTCCTCCAATCTATCCAAGTTACTGAAATCCTGCAACCATTCTTACAACCCTTTGTGCACCCTCTCTAAAGCTTTCATATCCTTTCGTAAATGCAATGTTTTATTAATACTCCAGTGTTTTATAAAGATTATTCATAATTTCCTTGCTTTTGTACTCCATGCATCTATTTCCCAAGCCATTGCCATTGCAAGTGGACAAGTGCTTTTTTAACAACTTTCTCAATCTGCCCTGCCACATATATCTCCGTAAGGTATGGCTCCTGCTCTGTCCAAGACCGCAAGAAACTACAAAGGGTTGTGACGAAGCCCAGTCCATCACTCAAACCAGCCTCCCATTCATTGACACTGTCTACACTTTCCACTGCCTCAGAGAAGCAAGCAGCATAAGTAAGGACCCCACGCACCCCAGACACACTCTCTTCTACCTTCTGCCGTTGGGAAAAAGACACAAAAGTCTGAGGACACAAACCAACTGACTCAAGAACAGCTTCTTCCCTGCTGCTATCAGACTTTTGAATGGATGTACTTGGCACTAAGTTGATTATTCTCTACACCCTAGCCATGACTGTAACACTACATTCTGCACTCTCTCCTTTCCTTCTCTATGAACGGTATGCTTTGTCTGTATAGCGCGCAAGAAACAATACTTTTCACTGTATGTCAATACATGTGACAATAATAAGTCAAATCAAAGTATCTCTCTATTCCTGCACCCCGTTTAAGATTGAAAGCCTCTTTTGCTGCCTCTCCCTGCTCTTCCTACCAAAATGTATCACTTCACATTTCATCTGTCTCATGTCCGCCCACTCCAACAATCAAAGTCCTCTTGAAGTCTATCACTATCCTCGTCACGTACTTCAATCTTCCAAGTATCATGTCATCTGCAAATGCTGAAGTTGTCCCCCCTGCACCCCAAAGTCTATGTCGGTAATACATATCAAGAATCGCAGCAAGGCAAGTCCCGACCCTACGGCAAAACCTCCTCCAGTGAAAAACGACTGTTCACCAATACTTTCTGCTCCCTGTTGCACAGCCAGCTTCTCATCCACGTCATCACTATCCCTTTTATTCCATACAAAGAGGCTGCAGTGAATCACTGGATGAGTATCACAATGGCTGTGAATTTTCCTAGCCCGACTCGTGTCGAAATGAAAGGCAATATGTGGAAGAACTGGCAGTCTTTCCACTTGCAATGACAAAACTATGGGATTGTGACAAATGTAATTAATAAACCAGAGGCAATACGAGTAATACTGTTGGGGAGAAATGGTATTCCACCCTAAATCTCTCCGAAGAACAGAAAACATATTTTTTAAAAAGCTTAACCAAGTTAGTTAAGCATGATTTGCCTTTAAGAAATCCATACTGTCATTCCTTAATTCCTGCCTGAGGGTGACAGATCTTTAAATGGTCCATCAAATTTTCTGTCCCACTCGCTACGATTCTCATTGAGGGCAGGACTGAAAACTTTATCCCACTGAAAATATTTTTTAAGAGTTAGCATCAATGGTACCTTTCTGGAGCAATACTGATCCACCTTACAACATATAAAAAGTATTTGGATGAGCACTTGAAACATGATAACATCCAAGGATATGGAACAAGTGCGGGAAAATGGGATTAGTGCGATTTTTATGGTAGTTATTGTCGGTGCAGACTCGATGGGCCAAAGGGTCTTTCCTTCACTGTACGACTCCATGATCCCATGTGTCCTGGTGGCCCTTGACCTGGAAGCAGTATCAGCAGTAAAACTACAATATGGATGGCTTGGCACAAAGGAGAGCTACAAGCAGAGGAACTGGAGGGTGAAGACAAAAATTCAGATGCAAAGAGAGAAAGCAGACAGAGGCAGAGTGAACAGCTGTGTGAGTAACCTGGAGACATTAAAGAGTTGGGTGTTTTATGAAAAGTGGCCCAACCGTGAACCAGATGTTATTTTATGTTTATATATTTATTCGTTCATGGGACATGGGCATCACTGGCTGCCCAGCATTTATTGCCCATCCCTAGTTGCCCGAGGGCAGTTGAGAGTCAACCACATTGCTGGCTCTGGAGTCACATGTAGGCCAGACCAGGTAAGGACGGCAGATTTCCTTCCCTAAAGGACATTAATGAACCAGATGGGTTTTTCTGACAATCGACAATGGTTTCATGGTCATCAGCAGATTCTTAATTCCAGGAATGTTTTATTGAATTCAAATTCCACCATCTGCCGTGGCGGGATTCGAACCCGAGTCCCAAGAACAGTAGCTGAGTTTCTGGATTTATATTCTAGCAATAATACCACTAGACCATCGCCTCCCCATTGGTTGGTCAGTTGAAAAGAGGTTCTGAAATGTTCCATCATCACGACTGCCATGATCCAAAGGTGAGAGGACTGATAGGAAGTGCGCCAGGCTGACGCTAATCATACCCTTGAAAACTAGAGGTGAAAGCTGTTATCAGATAGGACCACCCTGTGTGAATAAGGAGCGGAATATTGTGGGTATAGCTGCAGGAGGAATACTTTATCATAGAATCCCTACAGTACAGAAGGAAGCCATTTGGCCCATTGAGCTTGCAGCGGCAACAATCCCACCCAGTCCCTATCCCAGTAACCCTACATATTTACCCCACTAATCCCCCTAAGCTACACATCCCGGGGCACCAAGGGGCAATTTAGCATAGCCAATGCACACAACCCACACATCTTTGGAGGAAACCGGAGCACCCGGAGGAAACCCACACAGACACGGGGAGAATGTGCAAACTCCACAAAGGCAGCCATCCGAGGCCAGAATTGAACCCGGGTCCCTGGAGCTGTGAGGCAGCAACGCCAACCACTGTGCCACCGTGCCACCCTACACTTGTCATCGTGTAGGACATGTATTGGCCATTAAATGTGAAATTTATCTTTCTATTGGAGCATCATTCAGCTGCTAATTCATGTTGAATTTAAATGGGTTGTGATTTGTGTTAAAGTAAATGTGCAGGAAGTGTAACCTCGTTGATTATTTCTTAATTTGAGGGTCAGTAATTCAGTCTGGCTACTTTGGTGCATGTTTTCCCCATGGGGGAAACGAATCTTTGCACGTCTTTTTTGAACAAGGCTGTAAGATTCCTGATTTGTTATTAATTTACACTCTGCATGTGCACTTGTGTGTGCCGCGTACCGAGGTTGTGCTTGTGTAGTAATCCTAATTCTGATGACAACATGGAGTTTAATCCGAGGCTCATTGTAACATTATCAGTGTCTAACGTGGCTGATTATGTGAATAAGTCCATATTATAGCTGATCTGAGCTTAGGCGGAAGATAACAGGTGCGAAAGCCTTTGCCACAGCTCATCTCACTAAAGGTTACGTGAGTAATAATGTGGTGGCAGCGAGCTACTCCAGCAGCCTTTGAACAAGATCCACCATGTGAACTGAGAGCTTTTTAATAATTCATAACTATCAAATGGTCTTTGATGACAAGCCAAAAGAAAATGCAAGAAGCACTGCATTAAAATAACTGTTGAAATGATGTTGATTCAGCCAAGCCAGCAAATGAAAGACAGCAGATCAGAAATTGCTTTGAATGTCAGAACCTTCAAGGATCAAGGTGGATCTGTAACTGATCAAACACAAATAAGATTAAATAATTTGCATTGATAACCTGATGGTGTCCCAAAGGGGAGAAATCTGACATTTTCCTCAAGCAATTTAAGCTTTCGATACTGAGATTGGGTGATTTTTATTTGATCTGGGGCAAAGCAGAAAAATGGAATCCAGATGCAGGTTGGCCAAGGTCCAAACTCCAGCACACAGCCCCGCTTCCAGCCGCCAAACCCCCCAAGCAAAATCACGCTTCAAAATGCCACTCAAACTGTTAGAGTGTGCCCGGAGCTGCTCCATCAATCACAGGCCACCTCTCATCTTTCCTTGCTGCTGATAGGCTCAATGAGACTAATAATGGTCCATGCAGGAGAGCAGCAGTCTGTGATTGGAGGAGCAATGGAAACCAGCAGTGGTGGGTTTGCTGGGGGGGGAGGGGGCCTCTCCAGACTGGGTGGAGAAAGGGATGAGAGAGAGAGTGTGTGAGAGAGAGGGGGGAGAGTAAGTGTGAGTGTGTGCGGGAATGAGAGTAAGTGTGAGTGTGTGCGGGAATGAGAGTAAGTGTGAGTGTGTGTGGGAGTGAGAGAGTAAGTGTGAGTGTGTCTGGGAGTGAGAAAGTGTGAGTGTGTGCGGGAGTGAGAGAGTCAGTGTGAGTGTGTGTGGGAGTGAGTGTGGAAGTGAGAGAGTGTGCGGGAGTGTGTGTGGGAGTTGGAGAGTGTGGGGGAGTGTGTGGGAGTGAGAGAGTAAGTGTGAGTGTGTGTGGGAGTGAGTGTGGAAGTGAGAGAGTGTGCGGGAGTGTGTGTGGGAGTTGGAGAGTGTGGGGGAGTGTGTGTGGGAGTTGGAGAGTGTGGGGGAGTGTGTGGGAGTGAGAGAGTAAGTGTGAGTGTATGTGGGAGTGAGTGTGGAAGTGAGAGAGTGTGCGGGAGTGTGTGTGGGAGTTGGAGAGTGTGGGGGAGTGTGTGTGGGAGTTGGAGAGTGTGGGGGAGTGTGTGGGAGTGAGAGAGTAAGTGTGAGCGAGTGTGGGAATGAGAGAGTCAGTATGTTTTTGCCTTACTCCCAATCTTAGTTTCCCACTCACTCTCGCCACCACACCAATACGTACTTGCACCCAACCACAGTGTGAGAGGGTGAGCGAGTGAGCCTGAGACTGGGAGTGAGGCTGACACAACACTCTGAGCCTCCCTCAGGCCTGTCATTTTATTGATTGCTCTTTGAAACATAACAATTTATTGTTATGACATTGCTTTATTTTTGCTCAGCAATTATTTCTTTCCTTACTTACCTCAACTTTTTTTTTTGAAGTTCATTTTAATATTATGCCGAACATTATCTTTCCAAAATTTGCTCATCGGCCCCTTGAGTGGGAAACACAAGTTTCTTGGCCCCTCCCCCTCCGTCAAGTGGAAAGGTTGGACAAGGCTGATTGTTACGGGCACAGCCCATGTTACTGTTGAGCGCATCAGGCCCCAGACTGGGGCATATCTCGCTGTCCATCAAACAAGTTTCATTGTGAAGGAGGAAGAACTACTGACCCCAAAAGCACAGAACTCCAGTAACACCTTTAACACATCAAAAATTACAAGATTTATTAAAAAGAAAAAAAGTACATAAGATTACAAAATGCCTGACTCCGTGGTCTATCTTGCTCAACAGATACCTGACCTTTCAATTCCAAAGTGTCAATGCTTGTTGTAAAGAGTTCACTCTCATCTCTAAATCTCTGGCTCCATATAAACTCCCCAGTCCATATTCACAGCCATCCTTTGACCTCATCGTATCACACGGCTTTGCTACTGTCATGATTTCAATCACAATTAACGCAATTCTCTGATCACTTCCCTGTATCGCTCTCCACCCTCCCGCTTCACCCTCCCACCTGACCCACCCTGTGTCCATCCCCAGAAAAAAAGCTACTTCATTAACAACAATGTTTGTAAAATTCCAACTCTCTACCCTGTGGCTCTCTGTTCACCATATTTGCTCAGACAAACCCTCACTTCCTCAATAAAGCCACAACTCGCCTCAGCCTGGCCATTCACCCTGTAATAGCCCTTTAAGAGATAGCAGCGTGACATCATCAGAAGACTGTCATGCATTTTTGCTACTTCCACAAGATATCTCTGTCTTAAAGACACTCAATGACCTGGCCTCTACAGCCTTCTGCGGCAAAGAGTTCCACAGATTCACCACTCTCTGGCTGACGAAATTCCTCCTCGTCTCTGTAATCTCTGATTCTAAAGCCTGCAGACGAATTCTTAGACAAAGCTGCCTTCTACCAAGGTGTCAGCCTCGTTGGCAACATTCTTGCCTGAGTCGGTAGGTCTTCGGATAAAGTCTTGTTCAAGGTCATGATCCACATTGACACTCCAGTGCAATACTGCACTGTTCAAGGTGCTATTTCTTTTTAATTCATTCGTGGGACATGGGCGTCGCTGGCTAGGTCAGCATTTATTGCCCATCCCTAGGTTGCCCTTGAGAAGGTGGTGGTGAGCCGCCTTCTTGAATTGCTGTAGTCCATGTGCTGTGGGTTGACCCACAATGTCATTCGGGAGGGAATTCCAGGATTTTGACCCAGCGACTGCGAAAGAACAGCGATATATTTTCAATTCAGGGTGGTGGGTGGCTTGGAGGAGAACTTGCAGGTGGTGGTGTTCCCAGGTATCTATTGCCCTTGTCCTTCTAGATGGAAGTGGTTGTGGGTTTGGAAGGTGCTGTCGAAGGATCTTTGATGAATTTCTGCAAGGGAAAATGCATCTTGTAGATCATACACACTGCTGTTATGGAGCTTCGGTGGTGGAGGGAGTGGATGTTTGTGGATGTGGTGCCAATCAAGCGGGCTGCTTTGTCCTGGATGCTGTCAAGCTTCAAGAGTGTTGTTGGAGCTGTGCCCATCCAGGCAAGTGGTGAGCATTCCATCGCTCTCCTGACTTGTGCCTTAAAGATGATGGACAGGCTTTGGTGGGTCAGGAGATGAGTTACTCCCTGCAGTATTCCTAGCCTCTGACCTGCTGTTGGAGTCATTGTGTTTATGTGGTGAGTCCAGTTGAGTTTCTGGTCAATGATAACCCCAAGGATGTTGACAGTGGGGGATTCAGTGATGGCAACACTATTGAATGTGTTGGATGAGATATTAAACAAAGGCTTCGTCAGACACAAAAGGCTCCATATCACTATTCGAATAAAAGCAGGAGTGCTCTCCTCAGTATCACGGTCAATATTTATTCCTCAAGCAAAATCACTAAATAAGATTACCTAATCACAGAATCTCTGCAGGTGAGAAGAGGCCATTCAGCCCATCGAGTCTACACTGACTTTCTGATAGAGTATCTTACCCAGGTCCTTGCCACTTCATTGGGGACCAAAGCTAATGTACTGTAATATTGTTAATGGTGCATGCAACAATTTTTAATGACAGCAAGTAAAACATAATTTATTAAGAGGTGATTTGGAAAGATTGTACGCTTAACACCAGAATAAACCCTTTAATTATGGAATCTATGTTGCACTTAATTGAAAGCATATTACGTCAGAAATTCAGGTTACTGTTTATATTATCAAATTTATCTCTGAAATATCTGCTGATATTTTCGGGGCAGAAAATTAACTGCCAAGGTGGGGAGCAAGTTTGGATGCAGGGTTAAATGGCACAGTGGTTAGCACTGCTGCCTCTCAGCTCCAGGGACCTGTTTGGGTCACTGTCTGTGCGGAGTTTGCACATTCTCCCGTGTCTGCGTGGGTTTTCTCTGGGTGCCCCGGTTTCCTCCCACAGTCCGAAAGATGTGCCGGATGGTGCTTTGGCTATGCTAAATTCTCCCTCAGTGTACCCGAACAGGCGCTGGAATGTGGCAACTAAGGGATTTTCACAGTGGTTTCATTGCAGTGTTAATGTAAGCCTACTTGTGACTAATACTTTAACTTTTAACCCCATACATTTATCCTGGCCAATCCACCTAACCTGTACATCTTTGGAGAGTAACTTGAGGCTGGAATTGAACCCAGGTCCCTGGAGCTGTGAGGCAGCAGTGCTAACCACTGTGCCACCCTGCCGTTATCATTCCACTGCTGTTAGAGGCAGTCTTCTGCGTGTCCTTTGTTACCACAGTGATACACTCCAAAAAGAACTTCATCGGTTGTTAAGTGCTATGGACATGCTGAGTGATTTATAAATTCAATTATTTCTGCCTTTTGTTCAGAATAATTGAGAAAAGTGCCAAAGGAAGAAATTATTTTTGTGCAATGAGATTCTGTGAACTGCTGGCAAAACAGAATCAATAGCAAATTTCAAACATTAAAAATCAACATGGCTTTGTACAAAGACCAGGGCTGGGATTTTCCAGTCCTTCCCACGGGCAGTATCTTCCAGTCCTGCCGAAGGCGACTGCCCACAGCATGTTCCTTGGTAAAAAAACATTTACAAGGATGTTACCAGGACTGGAAGGTTTGAATTACAAGGAGAGGCTGGGTAGGCTGAGACTTCTTTCCCTGGAGTGTGAGAGGATGGGGAGTGACCTTATTGAGGTTTATAAAATCATGAGGGGCAGAGATAAGGTGTATAGCCAAGGTCTTTTCCCCAGGGTAGGGGAGTCCAAAACTAGAAGGGCACGGGTTTAACGTGAGGGGGGAAGATTTATAAAGGACCTAAGAGGCAACCTTTTCACACAGAGGGTGGTGCGTATATGGAATAAGCTGCCAGAGAAGGTGGTGGAGGCAGGTACAATTACAACACTCAGAAGACATTTGGACAGGTACATGGATAGGAAAGGTTTAGAGGGATCTGGGCCAAACGAGGCAAATGGGACTAGTTCAGTTTCGGAATCCTGGTCAGCATGGACAAGTTGGGCTGAAGGGCCTGTTTTGCTGCTGTATTACTCTATGACTCTATGACAAATCGCCTGAATGGCCTCCTTCCATGAATCTTTCTTTCACATGGTTTGTAATGCTGACTGATTTGCTGATAAATATGATGTGGAGATGCCGGTGTTGGACTGGGGTAAACACAGTAAGAAGTTTAACAACACCAGGTTAAAGTCCAACAGGTTTATTTGGTAGCAAAAGCCACAAGCTTTCGGAGCCTTAAGCCCCTTCTTCAGGTGAGTGGGAATTCTGTTCACAAACAGGGCATATAAAGACACAAACTCAATTTACAGAATAATGGTTGGAATGCGAATACTTACAGCTAATCAAGTGTTTAAGGTACAAACAATGTGAGTGGAGAGAGCATGAAGACAGGTTAAAGAGATGTGTATTGTCTCCAGACAGGACAGCCAGTGAGATTCTGCAGGTCCAGGCAAGCTGTGGGGATTACAGATAGTGTGACATGAACCCAATATCCCGGTTGAGGCCGTCCTCATGTGTGCGGAACTTGGCTATCAGTTTCTGCTCAGCGAGTCTGCGCATCGTGTGTCGTGAAGGCCGCCTTGGAGAACGGTTACCCGAATATCCACAAGACTGTTCTCTTCCTGTTGGGGAGCACTTCAGCGGTCACGGGCATTCGGCCTCTGATATTCAGGTCGTTGAGCAGAAACTGATAGCCAAGTTCCGCACACACGAGGACGGCCTCAACCGGGATATTGGGTTCATGTCACACTATTTGTAACCCCCACAGCTTGCCTGGACCTGCAGAGTCTCACTGGCTGTCCTGTCTGGAGACAATACACATCTCTTTAACCTGTCTTAATGCTCTCTCCACTCACATTGTTTGTACCTTAAAGACTTGATTAGCTGTAAGTATTCGCATTCCAACCATTATTCTGTAAATTGAGTCTGTGTCTTTATATGCCCTGTTTGTGAACAGAATTCCCACTCACCTGAAGAAGGGGCTTAAGGCTCCGAAAGCTTGTATGGCTTTTGCTACCAAATAAACCTGTTGGACTTTAACCTGGTGTTGTTAAACTTCTTGCTGATAAATACACAGGGTTCAGACAATCCTGCTTGTAACTTATTTATTAACTCATTTATCATCAGTTACTCACGAATGGTCATGGAAAAGGTTTCCATCTGTCCCAGCAGCACTGCCAAGCAAGTGTTATTTAAAATGATGCAACTGCAGTTCATGTATAAACTGAATATCATCACCTATTTAATGCTGATCTCTCCACAGAACTTAATTTAACAACAGCAACCAAAATATTAAAATCATCTATCAAGTATAATGTTCCCGTATCATGGAATCCCTACAGTGCAGAAGGAGGCCATTCAGCCCATCAAGTCTGCACCGACCACAATCCCAACCAGGCCCTATCCCCATAACCTTACTTATTTACCCTACTAACCCCCTGACACTAAGGGGCAGTTCAGTGTGGCCAATCCACCTAACCCGCTCATCTTTGGAGTGTGGGAGGAAACCGGAGCACCCGGAGGAAACCCACGCAGACACGGGGAGAACGTGCAAACTCCATACATACATTCGCCTCGTGTGTGCGGAACTTGGCTATCAGTTTCTGCTCAGCGACTCTGCGCTGTCGTGTGTCGTGAAGGCCGCCTTGGAGAACGCTTACCCGAATATCAGAGGCCTGGCAAACGCCACATAGACAGAGACCCGAGGCTGGAATTGAACCCAGGTCCCGAGGCAGCAGTGCTTGTCACTGTGCCGCCAAACACACTTAGGATTGTTGAACAAGTGCTGTCCAATCACAGAATCACATCTAACAGTCGGAGTTTTGGTGAAACGTGTGGGTGCCTCACTGACTGGATCTGTTTGTCCAGGATGCAGGCCACGGATTTCTCGAGCTGCTCAGTGAACTGTTGCAGCAGGTTTTGCGGAAATTCCACCTTGGCTGTGAGCGGATACAAGCAGAGCCCAATCAGGAGGATGAGGGCAGATGCTGACTTTTCTGAAAATCATTAAGGGTTTGCTGTGTGGTTTGAAGGGGACATCTGTTGCCGGAGGTGAGATCTGGAGAATATTTACGGCCCTATCTAGTGGAACGGAAGCACTGTTGCTTGAAGTGGAGGACTAGGTTCAGGTTGAGTTGAGAAAGCCAGTCTGCTAGCCATTCGCCATCTGTATCTGCCCTGTCATAACCTCAGATAGTGTGACAGCTGTTGAAGTCACTCACATAGACTGCTGGGTGCTGGAGGACAGGTAGGACATTGTCTTGCCACAAGGTGAAAGGAAGCTTATACACATTGGCCATTCTGTACTTTCCAACCATGATAGTGTCACAGAAATCAGCTTTGAATCATTGCTATAACTGTGATGACATGCACATACATTGCTCAACCATGTTGTTATGGCCACGGAAAGCGACCAGATCATAGTTGGCAATTTTTAATTTGAATCTTGGGGCAGTGTTGCTGACGTGGGTTTCCTGTAGGCAAATCACATCAATTTAGTGAATTCTGCAGAGCGACGCGATGATCTCACGCTGAACAGCTGAGATCCTTCAACATTAAGCTGAAGGATTCTGAGGGCAGGGCTGACATCACAGTGGCACAGTGGTTAGCACTGCTGCCTTATTGCGCCAGGGACCCAGGTTCGATTCCCTGCTTGGGTCACTGTCTGTGAGGAGTCTGCACGTTCTCCCCATGTCTGCATGGGTGCTCTGGTTTCCTCCCACAGTCCGAAAGACATGCTGGTTAGGTGCATTGGCCATGCTAAATTCTCCCTCAGTGTACCCGAACAGGCGGCGGAGTGTGGTGACTAGGGGATTTTCACAGTAACTTCATTGCAGTGTTAATGTAAGCCTACTGGTGACACTAATAAATAAACTTTAAACATCTTGAAAGTTGTTGTCTCCTAGGGGCTGTTCAAAGACACCATGATCCAATGATGGATGTGGCAGGCTGGCTGGAGTAGAGGATTCTGTTCCCGGTTTCCCCAGAAGACTCTGGGTAATGGAACCCGGGAAAATACAATTGTTCCACAGGAGCAGGCTGAGGGTAAGGGAGCTTGTGTGTGCACTAATTTATTTAATTATTTTTTCAGTTAAATTAGTGAAAAAAATTGGAGGTTTTTTTTCTAAACAGGAAATAGGCCCAGCAGCAGCCTGGGAAGGTTTTGGAGGGTTTAAAAGTAGGCCGCACCTTTGAGCGGGCAGCATCGTTAGCGGGCAGCAGAGTGAGCAGGGGACAGAGTGAGAGCTAAAAGGGCTTTGGCTCACAGGGCTTCGGCGACGAAGGTTGTTTGTTTGTTTTTCTTCGGTTACACCCCCTTTTTGTTTTATCCCCAAAACTAAAAAGGACATGGCTGGTATGAGTGGGAGGCCAGTATACTGCATTCGGTGTGGGATGTGGGAGTTCCTGGAGACAACTTGCCTCCCGGAAGTCCATATCTGTGCCAGATGTGTGGAACTGCAACTCCTGAAGGATCGTGTAAGGGAGCTGGAGCTGAGGCTCGATGAACTCAGTTTAGTTAGGGAAAATGAGAGAGTAATAGATAAAAGTTATAGTCAGGTAGTGACACCAGGGTCTCGGAAGGAAGACACGTGGGTCACAGTTAGGAGGGGTAATAGTCAGAAGGGTGATGTGCCAGAAAGTACCCCAGTGGCAGTCTCCCATAAAAGAAAGGAATGGGCAACAGATGGGAGAAGGGAAGGGAGTGAGCAGTCTGTGGAGGGATCCCCTGTGGTTGTCCCCCTCCAAAATAGGTATATTGTTTTGGATTCTGTGGAGGGGGATGACCCTCCAGGGGAAAGCCACGAGGACCAGATCGCCTCCACGGAGACAGGCTCAGGGGTCCGGAAGGGAAAGAAGGGGTTTAGGAGAGCGATAGTTGTGGGGGACGCAATGGTTAGAGGCACGGACAGGCGGTTCTGTGGGACTGAACGAGAATCCAGGATGGTAGTCTGCCTCCCTGGTGCCGGGGTACTGGATGTCTCCGAGAGGGTAGGAAGCATATTTAAAAAGGAAGGTAGTCAAACGGATGTGATTGTACACATTGGGGGAAATTATGTAGGTAGGAAGAGCAGGGGGGTCATACGAGAGAAATTCAGGGAGTTGGGTGCTAGGCTAAAAAATAAGACCTCCAGGGTAGCAATATCTGGACTGCTCCCGGTGCCTAGTGCAAGTGAGGCTCGGAACAGGGAGATTCTACAGTTGAACGCGTGGCAAGAGGGAGGGTTTTAAATTCATAGATAACTGGGAAATCTTCAAGTCAGGATGGCAACTGTACAGAAAGGATGGGTTACACCTTAACTGGAAGGGAGCAAATATCCTGGCTGGGAGTTTTGCTAGAGTGTTTCGGCAGGATTTAAACTAGTGTGGCAGGGGGGTGGGGAACAAAACAGGAGGTCAGTAAATACTGAGGCTGGGGTCGAGCTGGGGGCCAGGGCAAGGCTAGCTAAGAAGAGGAGCACTCTGGAGGAGGAGGACCTGACTGGGCCTGGAGGTCTGGAGTGCATCTGCTTCAATGCGAGGAGTGTAACGGGTAAAACAGACGAACTTAGGGCCTTAATGCTTGTGCGGAATTTGGATGTGGTTGCGGTGACGGAAACTTGGTTAAAAGAAGGACAGGACTGGCAGCTGAATATTCCGGGGTATAAGTGTTTTAGGCGAGACAGAGGAGGGGCTAAAAAAGGTGGGGGAGTAGCGATATTAGTTAAGGAGCATATTACCGCGGTGCAGAGGGTAGACAACTTAAAGGGGTCATGTACTGAGTCGCTGTGGGTGGAACTCAGAAACAGGAAGGGTGCGGTCACTATGCTGGGGGTGTACTACAGACCACCCAACAGCCCACGGGAAGTGGAGGAAAGGATATGTCAGGAGATTCTGGATAGGTGCAGAAAACATAGGGTTGTTGTAGTGGGGGACTTTAATTTCCCTGGCACAGACTGGAAAGTGCTAAGAGCTGGGGGACCGGACGGGGAGGAATTTGTAAAATGCGTACTGGAAGGTTCTTTGGAACAGTATGTAGATAGCCCGACTAGAGAGGGGGCTATACTGGACCTAGTTCTGGGAAATGAGCCCGGTCAGGTCATCAAAGTTTCGGTAGGGGAACATGTGGCAAATAGTGACCACAACTCTGTTAACTTTAGGATAGTAATGGACAAGGATGAGTGCTGTCCTACGGGCAGGGTGCTAAATTGGGGGAAGGCTGACTATAGCCGGATTAGGCAGGAATTGGTGGATGTTGATTGGGAGAGGATGTTCGAGGGTAAGTCCGCGTCTGGCATGTGGGAGTCTTTTAAGGAACTATTGATAAGGCTGCAGGATAGGCATGTGCCTGTAAAAAGGAAAGATAGGAAAGGTAGGATTCGAGAGCCGTGGATAACCAGGGAAACTGAGGATCTGATTAAAATGAAAAGGGAGGCGTACGTTAAGTCCAGGCAACTGAAAACAGATGGAGCTCTGGAGGAATACAGAGAGAGTAGGAAAGATCTCAAACGGGGAGTTAGAAGGGCAAAAAGAGGTCACGAGATGTTCTTGGCAGGCAGGATTAAGGAGAATCCTAAGGCATTCTATTCATACGTTAGGAACAAAAGAGTTGTCAGGGAGAAAATCGGACCTCTCAGGGACAAAGGAGGGGAATTATGCTTAGAACCCAAGGGAATAGGGGAGATCCTAAATGAATACTTTGCATCGGTATTCACGAAGGAGAGGGGCGTGTTAACCGGGAGTGTCTCGGAGGGAGGTGTTGACCCGTTAGAGTAAATCTCCATTACAAGAGAGGAAGTGTTAGGTTTTTTAGGGAACATTAAAACTGACAAAGCCCCAGGGCCTGATGGCATCTATCCTCGACTGCTCAGGGAGACGAGAGATGAAATTGCTGGGCCTCTGACGGAAATCTTTGTCGCTTCTTTGGACACGGGTGAGGTCCCTGAGGATTGGAGGATAGCGAATGTGGTCCCGTTGTTTAAGAAGGGTAGCAGGGATAACCCAGGAAAGTATAGGCCGGTGAGCTTGACGTCCGTGGTAGGGAAGTTGTTGGAGAGGATTCTTAGAGACAGGATGTATGTGCATTTAGAACGGAACAATCTCATTAGTGACAGACAGCATGGTTTTGTAAGAGGGAGGTCGTGCCTTACAAATTTGGTGGAGTTTTTTGAGGAAGTGACAAAAACGGTTGATGAAGGAAGGGCCGTGGATGTCGTCTATTTGGATTTCAGTAAGGCATTTGACAAAGTCCCACATGGCAGGTTGGTTAAGAAGGTTAAGGCTCATGGGATACAAGGAGAAGTGGCTAGATGGGTGGAGAACTGGCTTGGCCATAGGAGACAGAGGGTAGTGGTCGAAGGGTCTTTTTCCGGCTGGAGGTCTGTGACCAGTGGTGTTCCGCAGGGCTCTGTACTGGGACCTCTGCTATTTGTGATATATATAAATGATTTGGAAGAAGGTGTAACTGGTGTAATCAGCAAGTTTGCGGATGACACGAAGATGGCTGGATTTGCGGATAGTGAAGAGCATTGTCGGGCAATACAGCAGGATATAGATAGGCTGGAAAATTGGGCGGAGAGGTGGCAGATGGAATTTAATCCGGATAAATGCGAAGTGATGCATTTTGGAAGAAATAATGTAGGGAGGAGTTATACAATAAATGGCAGAGTCATCAGGAGTATAGAAACACAGAGGGACCTAGGTGTGCAAGTCCACAAATCCTTGAAGGTGGCAACACAGGTGGAGAAGGTGGTGAAGAAGGCATATGGTATGCTTGCCTTTATAGGACGGGGTATAGAGTATAAAAGCTGGAGTCTGATGATGCAGCTGTATAGAACGCTGGTTAGGCCACATTTGGAGTACTGCGTCCAGTTCTGGTCGCCGCACTACCAGAAGGACGTGGAGGCATTAGAGAGAGTGCAGAGAAGGTTTACCAGGATGTTGCCTGGTATGGAGGGTCTTAGCTATGAGGAGAGATTGGGTAGACTGGGGTTGTTCTCCTTGGAAAGACGGAGAATGAGGGGAGATCTAATAGAGGTATACAAGATTATGAAGGGTATAGATAGGGTGAACAGTGGGAAGCTTTTTCCCAGGTCGGAGGTGACGATCACGAGGGGTCACGGGCTCAAGGTGAGAGGGGCGAAGTATAACTCAGACATCAGAGGGATGTTTTTTACACAGAGGGTGGTGGGGGCCTGGAATGCGCTGCCAAGTAGGGTGGTGGAGGCAGGCACGCTGACATCGTTTAAGACTTACCTGGATAGTCACATGAGCAGCCTGGGAATGGAGGGATACAAACGATTGGTCTAGTTGGACCAAGGAGCGGCACAGGCTTGGAGGGCCGAAGGGCCTGTTTCCTGTGCTGTACTGTTCTTTGTTCTTTGTTCTTTGTTCTTTGACAACCAATATTGACAAAGATCAATGGGAAAGATTTCAAAATGATGTTTGCAGAGTGTAGGGAAAATAAATCCCACTGAAAGGAAATAACAAACTGACAACTAGTGAGATTCCACGAATGAATAAACATGTCAGGGAATTGGAAAGAAGGCAACATTAACTACATAGACAGCAGATGCGTGCAAGAGAGAGAATCCCAAGAGATTAGGAAAGAAGTCAAAAAAAAAATTGGCAATAGGCAAATATGAATTTAAATGAACATGGAACACACAATGTAATAAAATATTTTACAGACACATCAAAAAAAAGGAAAGCTGGGTTGATTTGATTTGATTTGATTTATTATTTTCACATGTATTAACATACAGTGAAAAGTATTGTTACTTGCGCGCTTTACAGACAAAGCATACTGTTCATAGAGAAAAGGAGAAATGAGAGAGTGCAGAATGTATTGTTACAGTCATAGCTAGGGTGTAGAGAAAGATCAACTTAATGCGAGGTGGTCATTCAAAAGTTTGATGGCAGCAGGGAAGAAGTTGTTCTTGAGTCGGTTGGTATGTGACTTCAGACTCTTGTATCTTTTTCCCGACAGAAGAAGGTGGAAGAGAGAATGTCCAGGGTGTGGGGGGTCCTTAATTATGCTGGCTGCTTTTCCGAGGCAGCGGGAAGTGTAAACTGGGTCAATGGTAGAGAGGCTGGTTTGCGTGATGGATTGGGCCACATTCATGACCTTTTGTAGTTTCTTGCGGTCTTGGGCAGAGCAGGAGGCCATACCAAGCTGTGATACAACCAGAAATAATGTTTTCTATGGTGCATCTGTAAACGTTGCTGATTCGTAGCTGACATGCCAAATTTCCTGAGAAAGCAGAGGTGTTGGTGGGCTTTCTTAACTATAGTGTTGGCATGGGGAGACCAGGACAGGTTGTTGGTGATCTGGACACAAAAAAACATGAAGCTCTCGACCATTTCTACTTTGTCCCAATTGATGTAGCCAGGGGCATGTCTTCCACTACACTCCCAGAGGTCGATGGCAATCTCCTTCCTTTTGTTGACATTGAGGGAGAGATTATTGTCATCGCCAGATTCTCTATCTCATTCCTGTACTCTGTCTCATCATTGTTTGACATCTGACCCACTACGGTGATGTTGTCAGCAAATTTGAAAATTGAGTTGGAGTGGAATTTGGCCGCACAGTCGTAAGGATATGGGAGGGAGGTCAGTAAGGAATAGACAAGATGATACCACAGGTAACAACAGAGGGTTGGCAGAAAAAATTGTTTCACTTACCAGGGAGATAGACATGTTGTTGTTTCTCTTCCTGCACCTAGTGGGGCACAAGGTAGATTTTCCATTGCTAGTTTTTCCTGGAACAGGTCATTAGTCTGTCACCAGAGGCTTATGGATTGAGGGGCGCCACTCCCCATCAAGCATGATTGATAAGGTGCCTTTCCCATTCTTACCACCTGCCTTTGGTGTGTTGGGAGGATGTTACGGGCTGATACTCAACCTGTTGGACATATTATAAACGCACTTTCCTTGGCGATCAAGCCCTGAAATGGGACTCGACCCCAGAGCTTCTGACCCGGCACAGTGGTTAGCACTGCTGCCTCACAGTGCCAGGGACCCGGGTTCAATTCTAGCCTCGGGTCACTGTCTGTGTGGTGTTTGCACGTTCTCCCCGTGTCCGCATGGGTTTCCTCTCGGTTTTCTCCCACAGTCCAAAGATGTGCAAGTTAGGTTGACTGGCCATGCTAAGTTGACCCTAGTGTCAGGGGAGTGGTAGGATAAATATGTGGGGTTAGGGGAATAGGGCCTGGGTGGGATTGTAGTCAGTGCAGACTTGATGGACTGAATGGCCGCCTACTGCACTGTAGGGGTTCTATGACTCAGATTCAGGGATGCCGTCCACTGAGCCACAGATCTGTCATTTTCTATATTCTTTCATGACATGTGGACATCACAGGAATGGTCAGCATTTGTTGCCCATCCCTAACTGCCCTTGAACTGAGTGACTTACTCGGCCATTGCAGAGGGCGTTTCAGAAGCAACAACGTTTCTGTGGATCTGGAGTCCTGAGGGGACCAGGCCAGGTAAAGACAGATTTCCTTCCCTAAAGTGAACCAGACAGGTTTTTACAACAATGAGAAATGGTTTCAAGGTCACTATTACTGAGACCAGCTTTTAATTCCAGATTTTACTAATTAAATTTAAATTACACCAGCTGCCCTTGTGGGATTTGAACCCAAGTCTAAGTCTCGGAATGATTGGCCATTCCACTGTGCCAGCTTCTCTCCATATATTGAATGATGAGAAAAGCAATGAAGCAGGTGTAGATGGGATGGAAGATGAGGATGAATTGCCTGAATCATAGTCACTCACAGAAGAGAGAGCCCTGGTCTGGATGGATTCCATCCACTAAACTTACAACATTGTCAGGACGAGATGGCAAAGGAAACTCTCAAGGTGTGAAATCCGCAAAACAGGACATATAATTGACGTAAAACGCCCACTTTCTTTGGAAAAAGAAACAGCCAGACTTTCTGTCTGCTTTGAATAACAAGAGCCAGAAGCTGTTCTGCAGAGAGAATTCTACAGAGAGCCGTCACACCAGCTACAAGCCATTGAGACCTGCTGTAATAACCAACCTCGTGGAAATGTGACCACAAGACGTTCATCACAGCTTACTGAAAATCCCCTGCTTTACAAGACCTTCACTTGAATTAAAGCACCAACTTGTCTAAGGACAGCGCGGTGGCATACACAGCGCCAGGGACCCGGGTTTGATTGGGTCACTGTCTGTGCAGAGTCTGCATGTCCTCTCCGTGCCTGCGTGGGTTTCCTCCGGGTGCTCCGATTTCCTCCCACAGTCCGAAAGACGTGCTGGTTAGGTGCAGTGGCCATGTTAAATTCTCCCTCAGTGTAACCAAACAGGCACCGGAGTGTGGCAACTAGGGGATTTTCACTGTAACTTCATTGCAGTGTTAATGTAAGCCTACTTGTGACACTGATAAATAAACTTTAAACAATTCTGGTCTTGGCTGTCTGTCTGCGTGTGGAGTTTGTACATTCTCCCAGTGTCTCCAGATTCTTCAGTTTCTTCCCACACTCCAAAGATGTGCGGGTTAGGTTGATTGGCCATGCTAAATTGCCCCTTAATGTCAGGGAAATTAGCAGGGTAATTATGTGGGCTGATGGGGATAGGGGCTATTGTTGTCAGTGCAGGCTCGATGGGCCGAATGCACTGTCAGGATTCTATGCAGAAACTACATGCGTCTCGTGAAAAATCATCATAGAAATCATAGAAACCCTGCAGTACAGAAACAGGCCATTCGGCCCATCGAGTCTGCACCGACCACAATCCCACCCAGGCCCTATCCCCATATCCCTACATATTTTACCCGCTAATCCCTCTAATCTACGCATCCCAGGACACTAAGGGGCAATTTTTGCATGGCCAATCAACCTAACCCGCACATCTTTGGACTGTGGGAGGAAACCGGAGCACCCGGAGGAAACCCACACAGACACGAGGAGAATGTGCAAACTCCACACAGACAGTGACCCAAGCCGGGAATCGAACCCAGGTCCCTGTGTAGCAGCAGTGCTAACCACTGTGCTACCATGCCGCCCTGAGGCCCTAAAAGGCTGAGGAAGCTATAAATTGTAATCACATTGTTTTACTTTCATTTGTATCTTATCGTGTGTTTGATGTGTGGAGGAGAAGAGTAAGTGAGACATCATATTTTAAAACATCTGGGACATGTCTGTAATAATAGATAAACGTTTTATAACTCTCAAAATAGCTTGCTGCTAGAATTCTTTAATTGGGACAATCATTTTGCAGGTAAGAAAACATACATCCCTCACATACAAATAAAAAGGAACACGTAACTTCTGTCTGTGACAAAGGATATAGAGGCACCGGAGAAGGTGCTGCCAGGGACCGGCGGGGAGTCAGTTTAAACTTCCCGTATTTCCCCACTCTCCACCTGGCCAGAAACAGAGAAGTGTCATTTTATTCTGATTCCCGCCTTTGTAAATGGTGACATATTTTCCCCAACCCTTAAATTTGGAGTGTTCTGATCCTCTATGAATAGCTTGTACAACTTGATTTGATTTATTATTGTCACATGTATTAACATACAGTGAAAGGTATTGTTTCTTGCGTGTTATACAAACAAAGCGTACCATTCATAGAGAAGGAAAGGAGGGAGTGCAGAATGTAGTGTTACAGTCATAACTAGGGTGTAGAGAAAGATCAACTTAGTGTGAGATAAGTCCATTCAAAAGTCTGATGGCAGCAGGGAAGAAGCTGTTCTTAAGTCGGTTGGTACGTGACTTCAGACTTTTGTATTTTTTTCCCAACTGAAGATGGTGGAAGAGAGAATAACCGGGGTGCGTGGGGTCCCTAATTATGCTGGCTGCTTTGCCGAGGCAGCGGGAAGTGTAGACAGAGTCAATGGATGGGAGGCTGGTTTGTGCGATGGATCGGGCTACGTTCACGACCTTTTGTAGTTCCTTGCGGTCTTGGGCAGAGGAAGAGCCATACCGAGCTGTGATACAACCAGGAAGAATGAGGAAGAAAAAATAAAAAGGATTGGTTTATTTTTACATAAACACACGAGAGAGGTTTTGCAACATCCACCCCCTCTTGCACTCACAATAAATGGGGGATAAGGAGAAAGGAAGAAGATTTAGGGCCACAATAAAATACAAGTTAGGGTTTTACATGTGTCCAGAGTCCAGAATCAGAAGTCCAATGGAAGGTTTGTTCTAAGCTGAGGTTGACAGATTGTAGGGTGATCCATCTTTCCAGATTATGACTTCCATGATGCTCTTTGTGATTTTTATTAATGACTTGGAGGAGGGGGCTGAAGGGTGGATCAGTAAATTTGCTGATGACACCAAGATTGGTGGAGTAGTGGATGAGGTGGAGGGCTGTTGTAGGCTGCAAAGAGACATAGATAGGATGCAAAGCTGGGCTGAAAAATGGCAAATGGAGTTTAACCCTGATAAATGTGAGGTGATTCATTTTGGTAGGACTAATTTAAATGTGGATTACAGGGTCAAAGGTAGGGTTCTGAAGACTGTGGAGGAACAGAGAGATCTTGGGGTCCATATCCACAGATCTCTAAAGGTTGCCACTCAAGTGGATAGAGCTGTGAAGAAGGCCTATAGTGTGTTAGCTTTTATTAACAGGGGGTTGGAGTTTAAGAGCCGTGGGGTTATGCTGCAACTGTACAGGACCTTGGTAAGACCACATTTGGAATATTGTGTGCAGTTCTGGTCACCTCACTATAAGAAGGATGTGGCAGCGCTGGAATGAGTGCAGAGGAGATTTACCAGGATGCTGCCTGGTTTGGAGGGTAGGTCTTATGAGGAAAGGTTGAGGGAGCTAGGGCTGTTCTCTCTGGAGCGGAGGAGGCTGAGGGGAGACTTAATAGAGGTTTATAAAATGATGAAGGGGATAGATAGAGTGAATGTTCAAAGACTATTTCCTCGGGTGGATGGAGCTATTACAAGGGGACATAACTAAAGGGTTCGTGGTGGGAGATACAGGAAGGATATCAGAGGTAGGTTCTTTACGCAGAGAGTGGTTGGGGTGTGGAATGGACTGCCTGCAGTGATAGTGGAGTCAGACACTTTAGGAACATTTAAGCGGTTATTGGATAGGCACATGGAGCACACCAGGATGATAGGGAGTGGGATAGCTTGATCTTGGTTTCAGATAAAGCTCGGCACAACATCGTGGGCCGAAGGGCCTGTTCTGTGCTGTACTGTTCTATGTTCTATGTTCTATGTTCTAAAAGGCACATAGAGTTAGTGTTGGAGGCGCAAGGTCCAAAGTTGCACCAGTTTGCAGTTTTTGAAGAGGATTTGCGTTCTTTCTGCTGCCACTGGCGTGACGGTAGGCAGCACAGACTGTTGACTGGAATTCTGTTTGCTTTGGAGGTGTTCCAGTGGGCAATATTGCAGTGCAGTTTGAGGGAGGCCATGTGGGACAAAGGATGTGGATCTAGAGCTGGAAGTGTTAACATCATGGAAGTACTCAGTACATTTATCTGCTTATAAATAAACTATTATAGTTCATAGATACTAACTGGTGGGTGCCAAACCTTGCAATTACTACAGGGGATATCCATGGCAAGATTTGCTGATCAAGAATGATTATGTAGGGCTTGTAAATCGTAGAATCATAGAATTCCTACAGTGCAGAAGGAGGCCATTTGGCCCATTGAAACTGCACCAACAACAATCCCACCACGCCTTATCTCCGTAACCCCACGTATTTACCCTGACACTAAGAGGCAATTTAACATGTTCGGTCGACCTAACCCACACATTTTTGGACTGTGGGAGGAAACCGGAGCACCCAGAAGAAACCCAGACAGACACGAGGAGAACGTGCAAACTCCACACAGACAGTGACCCAAAACCAGAATTGAACCCGGGCCCCTGATGCTCTGAGGCAGCAGGACTAACCACTGTGCCACCATGCTGTGTTAGAACAAAGAACAAAGAAAAGTACAGCACAGGAACAGGCTCTTCGGCCCTCCAAGCCTGCGCCAATCACAATGCCTGTCTAAACTAAAACTGTATGCACTCGCAGAGTCCATATCCTTCCGTTCCCATCCAATTCATGTCTTCGTCTAATTGCCCCTTAAATGCCACTGTCGTGCCTTCTGCCACCGTCTCCCCGGGCAGCATGTTCCAGACATTCATCACCCTCTGTGTAAAAAACATGCCTCACATATCTTTTCTAAACATTTCCTCAGGCCCCTTAAACCTATGTCCCCGAATACTTGACTTTTCTACCCGAGGAAAGAGCATCTGACTATCCACTCTGTCCACGCCACTCATAACCTTGTAAACATCTATCAAGTCACCCATAAGACCATAAGACATAGGAGCAGAATTAGGCACTCGGCCCATCAATTCTGCTTCACCACTCAATCATGGCTGATCTGTTTCTCATCTGCATTCTCCTGCCTTTTCCCCATAACTCCTGATCCCCTTATCAATCAAGAGCCCATCTCTCTCTGTCTTAAAGACACTCAATGACCTGGCCTCCACAGCCTTTTGTGGCAAAGAGTTCCACAGATTCACCACTCTCTGGCTGAAGAAATTCCTCCTCATCTCTGTTTTAAAGAATCGATCCTTCAGCCTGAGGTTGTGCCCTCTGGTTCTAGTTTTTCCTACTAGTGGAAACATCCTCTCCACGTCCACTCTATTGAGGCCTTGCAATACCCTGTAAGTTCCAATAAGATCCCCCCTCATCCTTCTAAACTCCAACGAGTACAGACCCAGAGTCCTCAACCATTCCTCATACGACAAGTTCTTCATTCCAGGGATCATTCTTGCGAACCTCCTCTGGACCCTTTCCCAGGCCAGCACATCCTTCCTTAGATATGGGGTCCAAAACTGCTCTCAATACTCCAAACTCCACCCCTCAACCTCCGTCGTTCCAGTGACAACAAACTGAATTTATCCAACCTCCCCTCATAGCTAATACCCTCCAGACCAGGCAACATCCTGGTAAACCTCTTCTGTACCCTCTCCAAAGCATCCACATCCTTCTGGGACTGTGGCGACCAGAATTGTACACAATATTCTAAATGAGGTCTAACTAAGTTTCTGTACAGCTGCAGCATGACCTGCGAATTTTTATACTCAATGCCCCGACCGATGAAGACAAGCATCCTTACGCCTTCTTGACTACCTTATCCACCTGTGTTGCCACTTTCAGTGATCGGTAGACATGTATCATGTACACTCAGATCTCTCTGTCTGTCAATATTCCTAAGGGTTCTACCATTTACTGTATAATTCCTACATGCATTGGACCTTCCAAAATGCAATATCTCACACTTGTCCGGATTAAACTCCATCTGCCATTTCTCCACCCAGGTATATATCTTGCTGTATCCTCTGACAATCCTCTTCACTGTCCACAATTCCACCAATTTTGCATCATCTGCGAACTTACTAATCAGACCAGCTACATTTTCCTCCAAATCATTTATATATACTACGAACAACAAAGGTCCCAGAATTCACCGCTGTGGAACACTGCTAGCCACAGCCTTCCATTCAGAAAAGCACCCCTCTACTGCTACTCTCTGTCTTCTATGGCCAAGACAGTTCTGTATCCATCTTGCCAGCTCTCCTCTGATCCTGTGTGACTTCACCTTTCGTATCAGTCTACCATGAGGTACCTTGTCAAAGGCTTTACTGAAGTCCATGTATACAACATCCACTGCCCTTCCCTCATCTATCATCATCGTCACTTTCTTGAAAAATTCGATCAAGTTAGTGAGGCACAAAACCACGCTGTCTATCACTAATAAGTCCATTTGTTTTCAAATGTGAGTAAATCCTGTCCCTAAGAATCTTTTCCAATAATTTCCCTACCACTGACGTAAAGCTCACTGGCCTATAATTTCCTGGATTATACCTGCTGCCCTTCTTAAAGGGCAGGGTGTTGTAGGAGCATGTTGGAATATGACTGTATTAAGCATAGGAGGCTAATTTCCTCTGGTCAATGCCTTCAACACCCGCTCCCCCTCAAATGACAAAAGGTGTGAAGGAAGTGGGCAGCACCAGAATGCCGATGGAGCAGTTGACGTGACAAGCTGGGTGCAATGCCATGCCAATTCAGTGCACAAAACCAGAGGGACACCTCAATATGGTAGACTCTTGCTGTACGCCAGCTGGAACATTTCCTCCTTTAACATAACCCCAGCAAACACTAGCCAAGTCCCCCAGACACACCCAGTAAAGGTCTGGCTGGTGAATGGGAGAAGTCTGTAAGGTAATTCACAATGTGGAGATGCCGGCGTTGGACTGGGGTAAACACAGTAAGAAGTTTAACAACACCAGGTTAAAATCCAACAGGTTTATTTGGTAGCAAAAGCCACACAAGCTTTCGGAGCTCTAAGCCCCTTCTTCAGGTGAGTGGGAATTCTGTTCACAAACAGAGCTTATAAAGACACAGACTCAATTTACATGAATAATGGTTGGAATGCGAATACTTACAACTAATCAAGTCTTTAAGAAACAAAACAATGTGAGTGGAGAGAGCATCAAGACAGGCTAAAAAGATGTGTATTGTCTCCAGACAAGACAGCCAGTGAAACTCTGCAGGTCCACGCAACTGTGGGAGTTACAAATAGTGTGGCATGAACCCAATATCCCGGTTGAGGCCGTCCTCGTGTGTGCGGAACTTGGCTATCAGTTTCTGCTCAGCGACTCTGCGCTGTCGTGTGTCGCGAAGGCCGCCTTGGAGAACGCTTACCCGAATATCAGAGGCCGAATGCCCGTGACCGCTGAAGTGCTCCCCAACAGGAAGAGAACAGTCTTGCCTGGTGATTGTCGAGCGGTGTTCATTCATCCGTTGTCGCAGCGTCTGCATGGTTTCCCCAATGTACCATGACGTAAAGCTCACTGGCCTATAATTTCCTGGATTATACCTGCTGCCCTTCTTAAAGGGCAGGGTGTTGTAGGAGCATGTTGGAAAATGACTGTATTAAGCATAGGAGGCTAATTTCCTCTGGTCAATGCCTTCAGCACCCACTCCCCCTCAAATGACAAAAGGTGTGAAGGAAGTGGGCAGCACCAGAATGCCGATGGAGCAGTTGACGTGACAAGGTAATTCACAGCCAATAGGAGGAATAACGTTTTGCCTGATTCTCAGCAGATACAGCACGGTGGCACAGTGGTTAGCACTGCTGCCTCACAGCGCCAGGGACCTGGTTCAATTCCCGGCTTGGGTCATGGAACATAGAACATAGAACAGTACGGCACAGTACAGGCCCTTCGGCCCATGATGTTGTGCCGAACCTTTTCCGAAACCAAGATCAAGCTATCCCACCCCCTATCATTCTAGTGTGCTCCATGTGCCTATCCAATAACCGCTTGAAAGTTCCTAAAGTGTCCGACTCCACTATCACAGCAGGCAGTCCATTCCACACCCCAACCACTCTGAGTAAAGAACCTACCTCGTACATCCCTCCTATATCTCCCACCATGAATCTTATAGTTATGCCCCCAGTAACAGCTACATCCACCCGAGGAAATAGTCTCTGAACGTCTGTGTGAAGATTGCACGTTCTCCTCATGTCTGTGTGGGTTTCCTCCGGGTGCTCCAGTTTCCTCCCACAGTCCAAAGATGTGCGAGTTCGGTGGGTTGGCCATGCTAAATTGCCTCTTAGTGTTCCGGGATGTGTAGGTTAGAGGGATTAGCAGGGTAAATGTGTGGTTGTATATTAGGGCCTCGGTGGGATTGTTGTCGGTGCAGACTCGATGGGCCAAATGGCCTCCTCCTGCACTGGATGGATTCTATGAGATACATTCCCACCATGTCAATGATCTGAAAATAACAACAATCTAAAAAAGTTCAGGAAAACTCGATGGTAAATAATATAAGTGAAAAAAAACTTTACCCCTTTTGTTTTGATTTGAAAGGGAGACTTCCAACAGGGAAAAAGATGATGCAGAAAGCACAGCCATTCAGGCTGTTTGTTAAAGTGTTTGATCTCCATCTCCATGGTTATTGCAATGCAACCTTGGATGTCATACAACAAATAAGTGCACCTGACAAGAAATGAAGTTCTATTTGTAACAGAGTGGCTTTTAATCCTTGACCTCGTTCTCCTGATTCATGTTGGTACTTGGCTGGTTGGTTCTTTGCTGAATCTTTTCCAAAGTCCCATTGTTGACTCACAAGCACAGTAACCACAACTGGAGACAATGATGCAAACAACCTTTTCTCAAAGCTTTGTGAATGGCTGATACAATTTTTTACGCGGAACTGCTCTGACAGAGAGACTTTGTGGATCTGCTTTTAAACTGCATGTGGTGAACCATCGTTGGTTACCACTGGGGGTTGTTCTTATGTTACTGTTGGGTTAGGGTGTTGTCACTGTGGGGGTTGTATAATGTTGTTGGGTTAGGGTGTTTACCTGTGGTAAATGTTATTATGGCACATCCCGGTGGGGCCCCGCCTCCGGAGGAGAGGTATAAGACCCTCTGCTCCGGCAGGACCCCTCCAGTCTGAACTGGTGTACTCGTGTTAGTTAGTTCCATTGTTTGCTAATAAAAGCCTTCAATAACTGAAACCTTGTTCCACGTGCTTGATTGTCGCGCATCAATTTTATTAGCAAACATAAAACTCTCAACAGTAAAAAGGGAGTATGGAACAGATATTAAAACCAGAACGTCTGGCGTTGGACCCACGTGCGGTCGGTGCCGCTAACACCTTCGACCACTGGTGGAAGTGTTTCGAAGACTACCTGGCAGCCTCTGTAGCTGTTACTACAGACAGCGACAAACTCCAAGTCCTCCACGCAAGGGTAAGCGACACGATTTATCTTGCGATTCGTGCGGCCACCACTTACCCGAGGGCCATCGAGCTCTTGAAGAAACGATACACGAGACCACCCAACGAGATACACGCTCGTTACCTCCTCGCTACACGACGTCGGCAGTCGGGCGAAACCATGGAGGACTACGCCAATGAGCTCCTGCAGCTTGCCAGGGGTTGCGATTGTAAAGACGTATCAGCCGAACAACATATGTACGACCTCGCCCGAGACGCGTTCGTAGCAGGGGTAGGGTCCTCGTACATCCGGCTTAAGTTACTGGAGAAAGGGAACCTCAACTTGACCCAAGCGATGGAGATGGCTGAGATGCTGGAAGCGGCGTCGAAAAGCTTGGCGCTGTACCCCGAGGACCACGTGGAGACAACGTGGCAAGAGCAAGCTCAAATCCCTCCTCGCCCCGCGGGCTCGCGCTCCCATATCGATCCGACGACGGCGGCAGCTCCAGGCGGCCAGCGATGCTATTTTTGCGGTGGGGCCAAGCATCCACGGCAACAGTGTCCTGCAAAAACGGCAATCTGCAGCCAGTGTGGTAAAAAGGGCCACTATGCTAAAGTTTGCAGGTCGAAGTCCAAAAACGGCAGTGCAGCTTGTAACCCTCCAGAGCGGAGACAATCTCCTTCGGCGTCGCAGTACCCACGAGGTCCGACCACGTGCGAATCCAGGACGGCGCCATCGTGGCTGACGGAGGAGGAGGAAGACCACCAGGAGTCGCTACGTTTGGCGCCCTCACCCACGTGCGATTCATGGGGGCAGCCATCATGGTCCACGACGACTAGGAGCGACCAGCAGGGGTCCTCAGCATCAACATCGGCTGCATGCAGTGACGCCCAGGGGCCAACGGTGGCGTCGATCTCCCTGGACCAGACAAAGCACCACAGGCTTGAGAATTCCATGATGAACATCAAGGTAAATGGTCGTACTGTGTATTGTCTGTTTGACAGTGGGAGCACCGAGAGTTTCATACACCCTGACACTGCAAAAAGGTGTGGACTCCGGGTTCTACCTGCCAAGTAGACAATTTCCATGGCATCACGGTCCCGGTCTGTACCGATCCAAGGACGGTGTATGGTAACTCTAGAGGTACAGGGCACAATTTACGAGCAATATAGGCTCCTTGTGTTACCTCACCTTTGTGCGCCAATTCTCCTCGGACTAAATTTTATGGTCCACATGAAGAGTGTGATCCTACAGTACGGTGGGCCACTCCCTTCACTGGCAGTAGGGAATCAGCCGCAGCCTCCAAATTGCCCAAAGCGCCCCGCATGCAATCTTTCCACTCTGAAAATCACCACACCTTCTTTATTTAAGAATCTGGTACCAGGCTGCAAGCCCATCGCTACTAAGAGTAGGCGTTACAGCGCTGAAGACCGGATCTTTATTAGATCTGAGGTTCAGCGGCTCCTCAAAAGAAGGGATCATACAGGCCAGTGCTAGTCCGTGGAGAGCGCAGGTCGTGGTAGTCAAAAGCGGGAACAAACCTCGGATGGTCATCGACTACAGTCAGACCATTAACCGTTATACGCAGCTGGATGCGTATCCTCTCCCGCGCATTTCTGATATGGTCAATCAGATTGCGCAGTACCGAGTGTTCTCTACCATAGACCTTAAGTCCGCCTACCATCAACTCCCCATCCGCCCAGAGGACCGACAATACACGGCTTTTGAGGCGGATGGTCGTCTACACCATTTTCTCAGGGTTCCATTTGGTGTCACCAATGGGGTCTCGGTCTTCCAGCGTGCTATGGACCGAATGGTGGACCAGAACGGGTTGCGGGCTACCTTCCCGTACCTGGATAACGTCACCATCTGCGGCCATGACCAGCAGGACCATGACACGAATCTCCAACACTTTCTGCGCACTGCATCTCGCCTGAATCTGACCTATAACAGGGAGAAGTGCGTATTCCGTACGCGCAGGTTAGCCATCCTTGGATACGTGGTGGAAAACGGGGTCATTGGCCCTGATCCAGACCGTATGCGCCCCCTTACTGAACTTCCCTTGCCCGCTAGCACGAAAGCACTGAGGAGATGCCTCGGGTTCTTTTCGTATTATGCGCAGTGGGTCCCCAACTACGCGGACAAAGCCCGTCCGCTCATCAAGTCCACGACCTTCCCACTCACGCCGGAGGCCCAATTGGCCTTCAAGGCTTTGAAAAGCGACATTTCGAAAGCCACGATGCACGCGGTAGATGACTCCATCCCTTTCCAGGTGGAGAGTGATGCATCTGATTTTGCCCTAGCCGCCACACTAAACCAGGCAGGCAGGCCCGTCGCGTTCTTTTCCCGCACCCTTCAAGGCCCCAAAATTCGGCACTCAGCGGTGGAGAAGGAGGCTCAGGCCATTGTGGAGGCAGTCAGACACTGGCGCCATTACCTGGCGGGGAAGCGATTCACTCTGATCACGGATCAACGATCCGTGGCGTTTATGTTCAGTAACACGCAGAGGGGCAAGATCAAAAACGATAAGATCTTGCGGTGGAGAATTGAGCTCTCCACCTATAATTACGATATTATGTATCGTCCAGGGAAGCTCAATGAGCCCTCGGATGCCCTCTCGCGCGGAACATGCGCCATCATGCAGGAGGACCGCTTGAAGGCCCTCCACAATGACCTGTGTCATCCTGGAGTCACCCGACTCTACCACTTCGTAAAAGCCCGCAACCTGCCCTACTCGGTGGAGGATGTCAGGTCAGTGACGAGAAGCTGTCGGATTTGCGCGGAATGCAAACCGCACTTTTATCGACCGGACCGGGCGCAATTGGTCAAGGCCACTCGCCCTTTCGAGAGGCCGAGTGTGGATTTTAAGGGCCCCCTTCCCTCAACGGACCGGAACGTCTATTTCCTCAATATAATAGATGAGTACTCCCGGTTCCCGTTTGTTGTCCCCTGTGCGGACACGTCGACTGCCACCGTCATTAAGGCATTCAGTGAACTTTTTACCCTGTTCGGGTACCCCTGCTACATACATAGCGACAGGGGCTCGTCGTTCATGAGCAACGACTTGAGGCAATTCCTGCTCTCATACGGGATTGCCTCTAGTAGAACCACGAGCTACAACCCTAGGGGTAACGGACAGGTGGAAAGGGAGAATGCTACAGTCTGGAAGGCTGTCCTACTGGCGCTGAAATCCAGGGGCCTTCCAGTCTCCCGTTGGCAGGAGGTCCTTCCAAATGCACTCCATTCTATCCGCTCCCTCCTGTGTACGGCAACCAATGCTACTCCCCACGAGAGGATGTTCTCATTCCCTCGGAAGTCGTCCTCGGGGATCTCATTACCAGCCTGGTTGACGTACCCAGGACCCGTCCTTCTGCAGCGACATGTGAGGGCCCGCAGGTCCGACCCCTTGGTCGAACCGGTCCAACTCCTCCACGCCAACCCTCAGTATGCCTATGTGGCATATCCTGACGGGCGAGAGGACACTGTCTCCATTCGAGACCTGGCGCCCGCAGGGGACGTAGCAACTCCTGTCGCTCCCATACCCCCTGTCATGAATCCCCTACTACTTATTTCTTCCCCAGACGTGGCGCGGTCAGCACTGGGACCAGTGCATAACAGTTATACTCCCATGTACAGCTTGCCTGAGACTCGGAGATCGGCGCCACCACAGAAGGTTCCAGGATCCCCTGCACCATCGCCTCACCAGGGTCAACCGGCCCGGGAGTCCTTGAGGGGACAGCCGGACGCTGTTTTGGAGAGAACGCCACCGCAAGCACCTGCTCCGGTTTCGCAACCGGTGTTGAGGAGATCACAGCGACGGTGCGGTCCTCCAGACCGTCTGGACTTGTGAATTTTGTACATATATGACCTGTTTTTTGCACCCCGCCGGCCTTTGTTTTTAAAGGAGGGGTGAATGTGGTGAACCATCGTTGGTTACCACTGGGGGTTGTTCTTATGTTACTGTTGGGTTAGGGTGTTGTCACTGTGGGGGTTGTATAATGTTGTTGGGTTAGGGTGTTTACCTGTGGTAAATGTTATTATGGCACATCCCGGTGGGGCCCCGCCTCCGGAGGAGAGGTATAAGACCCTCTGCTCCGGCAGGACCCCTCCAGTCTGAACTGGTGTACTCGTGTTAGTTAGTTCCATTGTTTGCTAATAAAAGCCTTCAATAACTGAAGCCTTGTTCCACGTGCTTGATTGTCGCGCATCACTGCATAATGGGAGTGGACAGCCACAGTGTTTTCAAACACCTTCCCCGACCCCCCCCCCCCCCCCCCCACCCCCCCCGCCCACCCCCTTTCTCCCCCAAATCCCGCTACTTCCCTGCAGGGTTCCATTTTAACCAATTCTTTCAGACAGAGAAGAGGGCAAAAGGCAGCCAAGTTCTCCAGGCAAATCGAGCTCCGATGGCAACATGGTGGCACAGTGGTTAGCACTGCTGCCTCACAGCGCCAGGGACCCAGGTTCAATTCCGGCCTTGGGTGACTGTGTAGAGTTTGTACATTCTCCCGGTGTCTGCATGGGTTTCCTCCGGGTGCTCTGGTTTCCTTCCACAGTCCAAAGATGTGCAGGTTAGGTTGATTGGCCATGCTAAATTGGCCCTTAGTGTCAGGGGGACGAGCTAGGGTAAATGCATGGTGTTATAGGGACAGATCCTGGGTGGGATTGTGGTTGGTGCAGGCTCGATGGGCTGAACGGCCTCCTCCTGCTCTATAGGGATTCTATGACATACATTTACAAGATGGCAACAGCTGGATCTCTGCAAAGGCCCATGAAAGTTTGTTCACTTTTCTTTGTTTTGCTTCCTTACAGGCCAGAAAGAGAAAGAATTCTGCTCCTGCAGGTCCCTCCCTTTCACATGTGGAAATGCTCCCCCAATGCCTCCCCCCCCCCACCCCCCCCGACCCCCAGAGTTCAATTCCTCAAGGTCCGCGGGGACCTCATGTCTGCCAAAATGGCACTCCCTCACTGGCTGGCCTACTAACATTTCTTGCTGTATTTGGATGAGAGATGCAATGATCTCCACATGTGGGGAAGGCCTCAGTCCAACCCCGTCAGCCTCATCGTGTGCACACGCACCCGGCCCGTACAACCTCCCATCAGATTAAAATTCTAGCGTGCTCCTTGCTTATTTATCACGGATGATTCTGAGCTCACTAATTATTTGCTGACCTTTCAGAAAGATCTCAGTACAAAATGTCAAATATGCGTGACTTAAATCAGCAGTTGCTTGCGTCTGTGTCTTCCAGCGATTAGCATTATTTGAGTTGCCTCGGAGGTAAATTAAATGATCTAGTCCACTGATGCAGAGCCTCGTGCATGGGAAGAATGTATTAGGAGTTTGGTCATGATGTTTTTATGCTAATTATGAATATTTATTCATGTACCTTGCTTAATTTTAAGAATGTATCATACTTGTAAATCTTCACACGAAAGCTGTGAGGTTTGGTTCAGTCGTCGCACTCTTGCCTTGTAGCTGCTAGATTTTGGTTTCGAAAACACACTCCAGAGAAGCAGGCAGGTGCCAGATCATCAGGCGTGCTTTCCTTGGATGAGATGGTAACCTGAAGACTTTTAGATGGATGGAAGCGATCCCTGTTTAAAGAACAGCAGGGGAGATCTCCCAATTTTGTAGTCACCAACCTTTCGCTGTTCTGTATGTAGTTGATAAATATTAATGAGGATGATAGTCTACACTTCCCGCTGCCTCGGAAAAGCAGCCAGCATAATTAAGGGCCCCACCCACCCCGGACATTCTCTCTTCCACCTTCTTCCGTTGAGAAAAAGATACAAGAGTCTGAGGTCACGTACCAACCGACTCAAGAACAGCTTCTTCACTGCTGCCATCAGACTTTTGAATGGACCTACCTTGCATTAAGTTGATCTTTCTCTACACCCTAGCTATGACTGTAACACTACATTCTGCACTCTCTCCTTTCCTTCTCTATGAACAGTATGCTTTGTCTGTATAGCGCGTAAGAAACAATACTTTTCACTGTATATTAATGCCTCTGACAATAATAAATCAAATCAAAATTATCTAATAGCACAGAAAGAAACCATTCATCCAGCCCATCAATGCCTCTGACAGCTCCTTGAGAGAGATGTCCAATTTAATCCCACAACCCACGTTCTTCCCTGAATGTCCTGCACCTGAATCTCTTCAGGTACATGTCCAATTATCTTTTGCAAGTACCTCTCAAGACTGATTCCACCGTTCTTTCAGGTAGAGCGTTTGAGGTCTTAACAAAACTCTCATTTCCTCAATCTTGCTGATTATTTTTGATTACCCTCCCATTACCCAAGGTTTTTCCTACTTCCTCTAACAGAACTGTAAATGCTTCAAATACCTCTGGTCTCCCACTTAAACCTATCTGCTCTAAGAAGGCCCAACTTTCTTCAAAGGCACAAGAAGGTCATTCCCTGGCAATTGTGTGGCCTGAATGTCACTTGCCACTTGTCATCTCAAACCTGACTGTTGCCCGGAACTTGTTGCATATGGACACAGACTGCTTGCGTATCTGAGGAGCAGCGAATGGCACTGCACATTGTGCAATCACCAGCAAATATCCGCATTTCTGACCTTATAGAACAAAGAACAAAGAAAAATACAGCACAGGAACAGGCTCTCCGGCCCACTTTCCGAAACAGATGCCTCTCTAATCTAATATTTTCTTGCTTCTACCTGGTCCATATCCCTCTATTCCCTGCCTATTCATGTATCTATCCAGATGCCTCTTGAATGTTATAATAGAATCTGTTCCCAACACCTCCCCCGGCAGTGCGTTCCAGACATTCACCACCCTCTGTGTGAAAAACCTGCCTGTTACATCTCTTTTAAATTTCCCCCCTCTCATTTCCAACTTATGCCCCCGAGTAATTAACCCATCGACCCTGGGAAAAAGACTCTGACTATCCATTCTATCTAAGCCTGTCATAATTTTGATGTGGAGATGCCAGCATTGGACTGGGGTGGGCACAGTAAGAAGTCTCACAACACCAGGTTAAAGTCCAACAGGTTTATTTGGAACCACAAGCTTTTGGAGCACTGCTCCTTCATCAGGTAAGTGTCACCTTCATCACCTAATGAAGGAGCAGCGCTCTGAAAGCTTGTGATTCCAAATAAACCTGTTGGACTTTACCCTGGTGTTGTGAGACTTCTTACAGTGTCATAATCTTGTAGACCTCTGTCAGGTCCTCTCTCATCCTCCAATACTCCAATGAAAGCAATCCAAGTTTGTTCAACCTTTCTTCATTGTCCATATCCTCCAAACCAGGGAACATCCTGGTAAATCTCTTCTGCACCCTTTCCAATGCATCAACATCCTTCCGGCAATGTGGCAACCAGAATTGTACACAATACTCCAAATGCGGCCTCACCAAAGTCTTATACAGCTGCAACATGATTTTCCAATTCCTATACTCAACGCCCCGACTGCTGAAGGCCAGCATGCCATACGATGGAGGAAAGATCATTGTTGAAGCAGCTGAAGGTGGTTGGGCTGAGGACACTGCTCTGGGGGACTCCTGCATCGATGCCCTGGACTGAGATAATTGGTTTCCAACAACCAAAACCATCTTCCTGTGTTTTGAGATGATTTCAACCTGTGGCGAGTTTTCTCCCTGATTCCCATTGACTCCAGTTTTGCTAGGGCTCCTTAATTCCACACTCGGTCAAGTGCTGACTTGGTGCCAAGGGCAGTCACTCTCACCTCACCTTTGGCATTCAGCTCTTTTGCCCATGTTTGAGCCAAGGCTATAACGAGGCCAAGAATCAAGTGGCCCTGAAGGACCCAAACTGAACTTCCGTAAGCAGGTTAGTGCTGAGGAAGTGCCGCTTGGTTGCCGTGTCAACGGCCCCTTCCATCACCGTGCCACCGTGGGCAGCATGGTGGCACAGTGGTTAGCGTTGCTGCCTCACAGTGCCAGGGACCCTGGTTCGATTCCTGGCTTGGGTCACTGTCTGTGTGGAGTTTGCACACTCTCCCCGTTTCTGCGTGGGTTTCCTCCGGGTCCTCCAGTTTCCTCCCACAGTCTGAAAGACGTGCTGGTTAGGTGCATTGACCCGAACAGGCGCCGGACTGTGGCGACTGGGGAAATTTCACAGTAACTTCATTGCAGTGTTAATGTAAGCCTTACTTGTGACTAATAAATAAACTTAAAACTTTAAAACCTTTGTCGATGATGGAGAGTAGACTGATAGGATGGTAATTGGCTGGGTTGGATTTGTCCTGGTTTTTGTGGACAGGACATACGTGGGCAATTTTTCATTGTCAAGTTGATGCCAGTGTTGTAACTGTAAACCTTGGCTCAGGACATGGCCAATTCTGGAGCACACGTCTCTTGCTGGGCTGTTTGCAATACCCAGCCGTTTCTCGATATCACATGGAGCGAATCAAATTGACTGAAAGCTGCCATCTGTGATGCTGGCACCTCAGGTGGGCTAACATTTCCTGCAATACTCCTTCTCCAATATTAAATACAAAGCTGTGTAGCTTACACAAGCAATGCCTTTCTCCCCCGTTAGCTCAGATTTAATAAGCAGAATGTTAGTCCCCTCACTCCGACCTCCACGCATAAACAATTTATGGAGGTCTTGGTTCAATTATTCCAATTTTCTGGTTCGATTGGCACCTGTGGACCACCAGTTGGAACCTGAACCTGAAGATTCGACAACTTATTTTTCCACTTCCTTTGCCACAATGAGCATTTAAAGACAACAATCAATACTCCAGAAGATGCAAGAACACAGCGTGGCACTGACATGAATGGAAAGCGTCATTCTGAAGCTCGTGACTGCGTCTCAAGGTATAAATGACTTTGCCTCTTTGACAGAACAAAGTACGAGACAACATTTTTCCACAAAGGCAGATGGAATTCATCAACCAAGTCATCGTCTGTTACATGATAGAACGATTTAAAATCTGTAGTAATTTATAACATTGTCATCATTTCCAATGTCAACATTAACAGAGCAGAACAAAGCAGACAAGGATTTGTTGCAAAATAATTCCCTATCGAATTTTTAAAAAGACTTCTCAAACCACTTCAGCGATGCATTACTTCAAAGTGTCCTGCCTTTTGTGGGGAAACAAGACAAACCTTTGTCTACAACAAGGTCCCACAAAGTGTTGCTGACGTTAATCTGTTTTTGAGGCGTGGTTAAGAGATCAATTTTGGCCACAGCGCCAGGAGAAATCCCAGTTCCTGGACCACCATAGAATCATTCCTGAAAATGTGGCTTAACACCTCACAAGGGCTCATGAGCCGGAATTCTCTGGCCTCGCCCACGGCTGGGATTCTCCAGTCCCGCTGCAGTGAGCGGAGATTTGGCTAAACGCCAAATTCTCCATTCTCGCTGGTGGCGGCCGGGTGGGGGGAACGGGGCGGGATGCGTGAACGGCCGGAGACATTTTTTTACATCGTACCTTGGATCTTACGGGCAGAGCGTGGGTTTAACTTTCGAAAAGACAGGCAAGCCCCTCCTTCATTCCCGGTCTGTCAGTTGCCTTAGTTACAGGCAGTTGGGGATGACGAGAGTGAGGCTGATAACAGCCAAAGTGCAACACCAAGCAGGTGATGACCCTGCTGAATCTAACCTCATTCACCTTCCTAACACTGTCTCCAGCCCAACAGAGGGACAGCAGACAGAGGAGCAATCCTGAATCGGGAAACTGCAACCGGGGATCAGAAGCAGAGAGAGAGAGAGGCCACGATCAGAAGAGATGAGAGGCCACGATCGGGAGAGAGAAACGAGTCACAATTGAGAGCTATGGAAGCTTTTATTTATTAGTCACAAGTAGACTTACATTAACACTGCAATGAAGTTACTGTGAAAATCCTCGAGTCGACACACTCCGGCGCCTGTTCGGGTACACTGAAGGAGAATTTAGCATGGCTAATACACCTAACCAGCACATCTTTCGGACTGTGGGAGGAAACCGGAGCACCCGGAGAAAACCCATGCAGACATGGGGAGAACGTGCAGATTCCACACAGACAGTGGCCCAAGCCGGGAATCGAACCCAAGTCCCTGGCGCTGTGAGGCAGCCTAACCACTGTGCCACCGTGCCATCCCTACAACCAGCTACAACCAGGAGCAAAGGCCTCTCAAATAACAATTTATTAAGTCTAAGCAAATAAGTTATTTTAAATAAGCAGATGCGGAAAGTTTAAAATAAATAAAAGTCTTTTATACATAAATAATTGAGTAATAAATAAGAGCTAAACAATACTGAACAAAAGATAAATATACAATATGAGTAGATAGTCTATAGCTCACTAAAATTTGCATGCAGACCTCATCCCGCTTACTACCCAGTCTTTGGACTAATACAGACCACAAACATTTACCATTCACCCTCTGTTCTCAAGTTACTCCACAGTCACTCAGTGACTTCCTCGTCAATATCGCTTTCTTCCTCCTGTCTCAGAGCAGCTGAACCAGCCATGGAGTCATGGACTTGACTCTGGCTACACTGGCACTACCATGCTCACCGGTATCCAAAGCAGAATCTGGAAAGTGGCGGTCACCCATTCACCCTCTGCCTACCAACTCTTAAACTGCCTGCTGACGACATCTAGAAAGGTGCTATCTGGCAGCCTCCAGGTGGACTGAGTGATGTCAGTTACCATTCAAGCTCTGAAACCCTGCAAACTCCTCCAGCTGTTGACACATCTTGCAGATGTGGTTGTCCAGTGCACGCGAAATATTCAGGAGTTCCGACGTGAAACAGGATGTACATCTTATGGGACTAAGGTGTCCTTCCATGCCTTGATTTATTGGACTACTAAATAAATTTATCAGAAATTAAATGTAACACTTTAAAAACAAACTTAAGATTTAAAACTGATTTAATTATATCAGCTCCTTAGCTTAGATTTTTACCTCAATACTTAGCCTCAAACAAGATCTTAGTTCCCTCTGGTTCTGCCTCATCTTTCATTTATTCAAGGGATGTGAGCTTTACTAAAACAAAGTTGATTGTCCATCCTTAATTGCCCTTAAGAAGGTGGTGGTGAGCTGCCATCTTGCACTGCTGTAGTCCACGTAGTGTAGGTACACCCACAGTGCGCTAGGGAGGGAGTTCCAGGATTTTGACCTAGCGACAGTGAATGAATGGTGATATATTTCCATGTCAGGATGGTGAGTGACTTGGAGGGAAACTTCCAGGTGGTGATGTTCCCATGTTCCCATGGGGTGGCATGGTGGCTCAGTGGTTAGCACTGCTGCCTCACAGCGCCAGGGACCCGGGTTTGATTCCCGGCTTGGGTCACTGTCTGTGTGGAATTTGCACACTCTCCTCGTGTCTGCGTGGGTTTCCTCCGGTGCATCAGTGGGGAAGGGAGTGAATGTTTGCGAATGGATTGCCAATCAAGAGGGCTGATTTGCCCTGAATGGGGTTGAGTGTTGTTGGAGCGGCATTCATCTAGGCAAGTGGAGAATATTTCACCACACCCCTGACCTGTGCCTTGTAGCGAGTGGACAAGCTTTGGGAGTCAGGAGGTGAGTTACTATTTGCAGCCTCCACACCGACACTGACCTCTTCCATTTTCTATCTGTGCTGCTTCCAGCCACAAACCTCCCCTGTCTTTCATCCCGCCTGCTTCAGTCACACACAGTACCCATTGCTCCTTTTCATTTCAAATAACCTCTCCAGTTATTGACCTTGTGCTCCCTTGCCAGCAGGCTCTCGAACATTTTTCGCTAAAGGCAGTGATGGAAGATTGGAGGATAGTGAATGTAAGATGCCTGCTTAAGAATGGAGAGAGGATTAAACCCAGCAACTACAGAGCAGTCAGCCTCCTGTCCATGATGATGAAACCTATGGAGACACTACTGTTTGGAAAAATATGGGCTAATGAATGGAAGTCAGTATAAATTCTTTAAAGAAAAATTGTGTTGGTTATCACCGCTGCCTCACAGCGCCAGTGACCCGGGCTTGGGGCACTGTCTGTGTGGAGTTTGCACGTTCTTCCCGTGTCTGCGTGGGTTTCTTCTGGGTGTTCCAGTTTCCTCCCACAGTCCAAAAATGTACAGATTAGGTGGATTGGCCATGCTAACTTGCCCCTTAGTGTCTCAATATGTGTAGGATGGATTAGCCATGATAATGTGTGGGGTCATAGGGATATGGTGGGGGAGAGGGCCTGGGTAAGTTACTCTGTCAGGGAGTCGGTGCAGACTCGATGGGCCAAATGGCCTCGTTCTGCACTATAGGGATTCAATGTAGGGATTCTTTGTGCTTGGTTAATTTGATTGCAATTTTTGATGAAGTTATGGAAAGGATTGATAAGGACTGTTTTAGTGTAAATGAACTTTCAAAAGGCATTTGATAAAGTACAATATAATAAACGTACTAGCAAAATTAATGCCAATGGATTGAAATGAACAGTGGCAGCATGGAAATGAAACCAGCTAAGGGACAGAAAGCAGTGAGTGATGGGGAATGGTTGTTTTTTTCCGTTTGAAGAGACAATAGTGTTCCCCATAGGTCAGTATTGGGATCACTGTACATTCTGATATATATTAATAACCTGAACATAAGAACATAAGAACATAAGAAATAGGAGCAGGAGTAGGCCATCTAGCCCCTCGAGCCTGCCCCGCCATTCAATAAGATCATGGCTGATCTGACGTGGATCAGTACCACTTACCCGCCTGATCCCCATAACCCTTAATTCCCTTACCGATCAGGAATCCATCCATCCGCGCTTTAAACATATTCAGCGAGGTAGCCTCCACCACCTCAGTGGGCAGAGAATTCCAGAGATTCACCACCCGCTGGGAGAAGAAGTTCCTCCTCAACTCTGTCTTAAACCGACCCCCCTTTATTTTGAGGCTGTGTCCTCTAGTTTTAACTTCCTTACTAAGTGGAAAGAATCTCTCCGCCTCCACCCTATCCAGCCCCCGCATTATCTTATAAGTCTCCATAAGATCCCCCTTCATCCTTCTAAACTCCAACGAGTACAAACCCAATCTCCTCAGCCTCTCCTCATAATCCAAACCCCTCATCTCCGGTATCAACCTGGTGAACCTTCTCTGCACTCCCTCCAATGCCAATATATCCTTCCTCATATAAGGGGACCAATACTGCACACAGTATTCCAGCTGCGGCCTCACCAATGCCCTGTACAGGTGCATCAAGACATCCCTGCTTTTATATTCTATCCCCCTCGCAATATAGGCCAACATCCCATTTGCCTTCTTGATCACCTGTTGTACCTGCAGACTGGGCTTTTGCGTCTCATGCACAAGGACCCCCAGGTCCCTTTGCACGGTAGCATGTTTTAATTTGTTTCCATTGAGATAGTAATCCCATTTGTTATTATTTCCTCCAAAGTGTATAACCTCGCATTTATCAACGTTATACTCCATTTGCCATATCCTCGCCCACTCACTCAGCCTGTCCAAATCTCTCTGCAGATCTTCTCCGTCCTCCACACGATTCACTTTTCCACTTATCTTTGTGTCGTCTGCAAACTTCGTTACCCTACACTCCGTCCCCTCCTCCAGATCATCTATATAAATGGTAAACAGTTGCGGCCCGAGTACCGATCCCTGCGGCACGCCACTAGTTACCTTCCTCCAACCGGAAAAACACCATTTATTCCGACTCTTTGCTTCCTGTCGGATAGCCAGTCCCCAATCCACTTTAACACACTACCCCCAACTCCGTGTGCCCTAATCTTCTTCAGCAGCCTTTTATGGGGCACCTTATCAAACGCCTTTTGGAAATCCAAAAACACCGCATCCACCGGTTCTCCTCCATCAACCGCCCTAGTCACATCTTCATAAAAATCCAACATGTTCGTCAAGCACGACTTTCCCCTCATGAATCCATGCTGCGTCTGATTGATCGAACCATTTCTATCCAGATGCCCTGCTATCTCCTCTTTAATAATGGATTCCAGCATTTTCCCTACTACAGACATAGGAGCATAGAGCATAATTCTAACATTTACATTGAGGCAAACCTATTGTAGCAGCGAGCCCCTTTAAAGGGCGAGGTTTTGGAGGGTCATGTGACCCATTCAGCCAATCAGGCCGAAGCAAGTGAATCTTGCGACTGAGTATCGAGTCTCCCAGACAGTCTGGAGACTGGAGTCAAAGTAATCAGCATCGTCTTTCTCACTCTGTGTGTCAAGTTACTCCTGTGAATAAATAGTTCTTTAGTTGCTCCTCTTGGTGGTTACCACTCTTTCCTAAATATTACATTTGGTGGCTGTGATGAAGTGTACTCTTGATATATTTTATATTTAAGAGGAACATCTTAAAATTCACTTTATTTTACAGGTGATTGGTATGTCTGGAGGAATGGAGCTCAAATGCTGGGAAAGCAGGATAATTACTCATCTTAACCATGTAGTGTTTGCTAAGATAGAGCTAATGGGCTTTTGTTTATGGAATGTGGGTTTTTGATTGACAGGCTCATGTGATAATGTGGTTAATAGGAAGAGCTAAGTTTGTAGCCGAGAAACCACTTCCAGTTCTGGCTGGTTATTGTTTAAATACAGAGGTCTGCAAGTTGCTCTAAAACTTTATATCTCTCTCAAACCTTTGAGACTGTGTACACTCCTTATAGCAAGTATACTTACGGCTGCTAATTATATTTAAAGTGGACTCTTGATGCTATAAGAGAATGTTGCTTATTTGGAACTGAAGCGGTGACAAGTTAGAAATTGAAGTTGTTTCCTTTCATTTTTAAATATGGTTCAAATTTTAATAGTTAAGCTGTTTACTTTGTTAGAGTTATAATTAAACTGTGTTATAAATAAAGCTTAAATCTGATATAAAAATCCTAATTTGTCAGTGAAATTACTCCTGGAGTGAAGGATCCTATCCTCACATTTATGCCAAAATAGACAAATTCATAGAATCCCAATAGTGGAGAAAGAGGCCATTCAGCCCATCAAGCCCGCAAAGGCAATAATCCCTTTATTTTAGGAATGGAATATCTAGCCAATTTTGCCACCCGATTCTGTTAATTAATAATCCCCACATATTCATACAGTCCAGGCCTCAACCCCCGAACCCCACATATTTACCCTGCTAATTCCCCTGACACTAAGGGACAATTTAGCATGGCCAATCAACCTAATCTGCATATCTACGGACTGCAGGAGGAAACCGGAGCACCCGGAGGAAACCCACGCAGACACGGGGAGAACGTGTAGACTCTGCACAGACAGTCACCCGAGGCCAGAATTGAACCCGGATCCCTGGCACTGTGAGGCAGCAGTGCTAATGGCTGTGCTACCGTGCCGCTGTTGGGATGGGGTTTAGGACCAGGACACCGACACAACAAGGATCAATGGAGCACTTTCCATTTGCCATGGAGAATAGCAGCGCAGTCCTTATGTACAACTCATTGGAAACACGTCTATTCAACAGTCAGTGAGTTGTCATAATGTCACGATTCGGAAAGTCTAAGCCATTCAACTCTAACTCACAGGATTGGGTTCAATATGGTGAATGCCTGTGATACTTCTTCAAAGCAAACAAAATAGGGGAAGAGAAAATGCAAAGTAATAGTAATCCTGTTACTAACCTTTAGTGCCCAAAGCTATACGTTGATAAGGGGCTTGACTCCCCTGGATGCCCCGACACTAAAACCTTTGAAGAACTCATAGAAATAGTCAAAGGGCATTATCATCCGAGGCACTCAGTGACTATGCAGAGGTTTAATTCAATAGCGAGAGCCCCTGGGGAGATGGTAGCACCTTTTGTAGTGAGGTTGAGGCAAACAGCTGAACATTATGAATGTGTCCTTAATGAGATGTTGAGAGATCGACTAGTATGTGGGGTGAACAACACTGCCATATAGAAGAAACTGTTGGCAGAAGCAGAAATAAAAGAAGGCATTTCCACTTGCTCTGGAAAGTGCAGAAAAAGGCATGATGGAACTTCAAAGTGTGCAAGCTGGCAAATTCCCCAAATTTGGAAGGAAACTGCTAATGGCAGTAGAGCCCGGGATCTGGGTGCAGAGTTTAAGGAACAAAGAGGTACAGAAACAGAGAGAGTGCAGAGATACAGTAGCACAGTGGTTAGCACTGCTGCTTCACAGCTCCAGGGACCTGGGTTCGATTCCCGGCTTGGGTCACTGTCTGTGTGGAGTTTGCACATTCTCCTCGTGTCTGCGTGGGGGTTTCCTCCGGGTGCTCCGGTTTCCTCCCACTGTCCAAAGATGTGCGGGTTAGGTTGATTGGCCATGCTAAATTTGCCCCTTAGTGTCCTGAGATGCGTAGGTTAGAGGGATTAGTGGGTAAAATATGTAGGGATATGGGGGGAGGGCCTGGGTGGGAATGTGGTCGGTGCAGACTCGATGGGCCGAATGGCCTCTTTCTGTACTGTAGGGTTTCTATGATTCTATGATATAGAAGATTCGGTCTATAAACCAAGAACTGTGAAGCATGCTGTCAGTGTGGCATTGGCTAGAAATTTTCAAAATTAATGAAGGGGACCTACATGACATCCTCAGGAGATACCAGGAGGATTTAGAGAAGAATTAGGCCTGAAAGCCAAACTTTATGTGTATACAGAGGTTACACCAACATTTTGCAGAGCAAGACCCGCGTCCTATTCTCTGTATGAGAACGTGACGACAGGCCTTAGACAGTTGGAAGATTTGGGCATTATCAAACCCGTGCAATTTGCAGAGTGGGCAGCTCCCATTATGCCAGTATTGAAGCCAGATAAGACTGTATGAATATGTGGGGATTATTAATTAACTGTGAATCGGGTGACAAAATTGGCCAGGTATTCCATTCCTAAAATAGAGGACCGGTACACCAAGCTAGCTGGAGGCCGACTATGTTAGACATGAGTCATGCGGGCAAGCATCTGGAACTGGATGATGCATCCAGAAGATTTGTCACTATTAACTCACACAAGGCTTACACCAGTCCACCAGACTGCCATTCTGAGTGTCATTCGCTTGTGCAATCTTTCAACACAGAATGGAAAGTCGATTACAAAATTTACCTCAGGTAGTTGTTTACTGGGATGATGTTCTAGTCACAGGAGCTGCAGAAAAGGAGCACCTAACCGACCTAGGGAAGCATTTGAAAAGGTTCCAGAAAGCTGGAGTAAGGTGAAAGAGAGAGATTGTCACCTTTGAAGCAAACTGGATGATTTATTTGGGGTTTAGAGTAGATGCACAAGGGTTGTATTTGATGGAAGATAAAGTTAGGGCCATTGAAGAATCACCAGCCCCAAAGAATGTGTCAGAATTAAAATCTTTTCCTGGAATGGTAAATTATTCAGGAAGGTTTATGCCAAATTTATCTATGATGTTTGCACCTCTCTATGCATTATTAAATAAAACCAAAGATAGTACTGGAAGACACAGCAAAATGAAGCTTTCAGACAAGTGAAGCATGCCCTACAGTTGTCTTGCCTTCCAGTCCATTTTGACCCTTCAGTAGTAATTATTCTTACTTATGATGCATCTGTTATGGACTTGGAGCTGTTTTAGAACATAGAACATAGAACAGTACAGCACAGAACAGGCCCTTTGGCCCATGATGTTGTGCCGAGCTTTATCTGAAACCAAGATCAAGCTATCCCACTCCCTATCATCCTGGTGCGCTCCATGTGCCTATCCAATAACCGCTTAAATGTTCCTAAAGTGTCTGACTCCACTATCACTGCAGGCAGTCCATTCCACACCCCAACCACTCTCTGCGTAAAGAACCTACCTCTGATATCCTTCCTATATCTCCCACCACGAACCCTATAGTTATGCCCCCTTGTAATAGCTCCATCCACCCGAGGAAATAGTCTTTGAACGTTCACTCTATCTATCCCCTTCATCATTTTATAAACCTCTATTAAGTCTCCCCTCAGCCTCCTCCGCTCCAGAGAGAACAGCCCTAGCTCCCTCAACCTTTCCTCATAAGACCTACCCTCCAAACCAGGCAGCATCCTGGTAAATCTCCTCTGCACTCTTTCCAGCGCTTCCACATCCTTCCTATAGTGAGGTGACCAGAACTGCACACAATATTCCAAATGTGGTCTCACCAAGGTCCTGTACAGTTGCAGCATAACCCCACGGCTCTTAAACTCCAACCCCCTGTTAATAAAAGCTAACACACTATAGGCCTTCTTCACAGCTCTATCCACTTGAGTGGCAACCTTTAGAGATCTGTGGATATGGACCCCAACATCCCTCTGTTCCTCCACAGTCTTCAGAACCCTACCTTTGACCCTGTAATCCACTGGTTTTGTCACAGAAAATGAAGGATGGGTTAGAAAGACCCATCGGCTGTGCTTTAATGCTTCAAGGATCCTAACTGATGCAGAAAGGCATACTCACAGATCGGGAAAGAGGGGTTGGCCGTCATCTTTGGGACAAAGAGATTCCACCAATGTGTTTATGGACAATATTTCACTGTAATCACTGATCATAAACCCCTGCTAGGCTTATTTATAGAAGATAAATCCATCCCTCCAATAGCATCTGCAAGGATACAGTGTTGGGCTTTATTGTCGACCATTTCGGAATGTACCTTCCAACACAAACCAGGGACACATTCTTATTCATTCATGGGACATGGGTGTCGCTGGCTGGCCAGCATTTATTGCCCATCCCTGATTGCCCTTGAGAAGATGGTAGTGAGCTGCCTTCTAATGAACTGAGAGCCTGGATTACTGCATGGAATTATGATGTTATTGCAATTATGGAGACATGGCCAAAGGAGGGCCAGGACTGGCAGCTTAACATTCCGGGATATAGTTGTTTTAGACGAGACAGAAGGGGAAACAAAAGGGGTGGGGGAGCTGCATTGCTGATTAGGGAGTACAGCACCGCTGTGTTGAGGGAGGACACATTGGAGGGATCTTGTAGTGAGGCATTATGGGTGGAGCTGAGAAAGAAGAAGGGTGAAATCACAATGTTGGGAGTGTACTACAGACTTCCCAACAGCCCACAGGAGACAGAGAAGCAGTTGTGTAGCCAGATATTGAAAAGGTGTGAAAAAAACAGGGTAGTTATGGTGGGTGACTTTAACGTCCCCCATATTGACTGGAACCCCCTTACAACCAGGGGCTCAAATGGAGAGCAATTTTTTAGATGTGTCCAGGAGGGGTTTTTGATACAGTTGACAATCCAACCAGGGAAGGGGCATTCTAGACTTAGTACTGGGAATGAGCCAGGCCAGGTGATCGATGTTTCAGTGGGGGAGAATTTTGGGCTTAGCGACCATAATTCCATAAGATTTCGGGTAGCCATGGATCAGGGCAAAAGTGGCCCTCGGGTGGGGGTGCTTAATTGGGCGAGGGTCAATTACATCCAAATTAGACAGGAACTGGGGAATGTGGATTGGGAGCGGCTATTTGAGGACAAATCCACATCTGGCATGTGGGAACCTTTTAAAGGCCAGTTGATTGAAGTGCAGGACAGGTATGTCCTCGCAAAAATGAAGGATAGAAATGGCAGGATTCGGGAACCATGGATGACAAGGGAAACTGTAAGCTTAGTCAAAAGTTAAAAGGAAGCATCTAGGCATCTAAAAACTGATGAAGGCCTTGAAGGATGTAGTGAAAGTAGGAAGGAACTTACACATGGAATTAGGAGGGCGAAAAGGAGGCATGAAATGTCTTTAACAAACAGGGTCAAGGAGAATCCCAAGGTTTATTACGCATATATTAGGAGCAAGAGGGTAGCAAGCAAAAGAGTAGACCCACTCAAGGACAATGGAGAGAAGTTATGCATGGAGCCACATGAAGTGGGTGAGATCCTTAATAAGTACTTTGTATCGGTATTCACCAAGGAGAAGGACATGACAAATGTTGAGATCAGGGATAGATGTGTGAATGTTCTAGAAACTGTCAATATATCGAAGGAGGAAGTGTTGAGTATCCTAAATTGCATTGGGATAGACAAGTCCCCAGGGCCAAATGGGATCTATCCCAGGTTACTGTGGGAGGAGCGGGGAGAAATAGTTGGGGCCTTAACAGATATCTTCGTATCCTCTTTGACAACAGGCAAAGTTCCAGAGGACTGGAAAACAGCCAATGTTGTTCCCTAGTTTAAGAAAGGAAGCAGGGATAATCCAGGAAATTATAGGCTGGTGAGCCTGATGTCAGTGGTGGGAAGCTTTTGAAGAAGATACTGAGGGACAGGGTATATTTGGAAGAAAATGAACAAGTTAGTGACAGGCAACAAAGTTTTGTCATGTCTCACCAACTTGAGTTTTTTGAAGAGGTGACAAAGATAATTGATGAGGGAAGGGCTGTGAAAGTAGTTTATGTGGACTTTAGTAAAGCGTTTGACAAGGTCCCACTTGGCAGATTGGTACAAAAACTAAAATCACATGGGATTCGGGGTGGGCTGACTAGATGGATACAGAACTGGCTTGGTTATAGAAAGGTTAGATTAGGTTGATTGGCTGTGCTAAAAATTGCCCTTAGTGTCCTGAAATGCATAGGTTAGAGGGATTGGTGGGTAAATATGTATGGTACATATAAATGATCTGGAGGAAAATGTGGGTGGTCTGATTAGTAAGTTTTGAATGACATGAAGATTGGTGGAGTTGCTAATAGTGCTAGGGCTTGTCAGAGGATAAGCAGGATATAGATCGATATCTATCTATATCCTGCTTATCCTCTGGGACGTTGAGTACAAGAGTTGGGAAATGATGTTGCAGCTATATAAAATCTTGGTTAGGCCACATTTGAAGTATTGCGTGCAATTCTGGTCATCACATTATCAGAAGGACATGGAAGCTTTGGACAGAGTGCAAAGAAGGTTCACCAGGATGTTGCCTGGTTTCGAGGGCGTTGGCTATGAGGAGAGGTTGAATCAATTAGGATTGTTTTCACGGGAAAGACAGAGGCTGAGGGGAGATCTGTTAGAGGTCTACAAATATATGAGAGACATAGACAGGGTGGATAGTCAGAAACTTTTTCCTAGGGTGGAAGTGTCATTTATAAGGGTGCATAGGTTCAAGGTGAGAGAGGGATAGTTCAAGGGAGATGTGCAGGGGAGGTTTTTCATATAGAGAGTGGTGGGTGCCTGGAACGTGCTGCCAGAGAGGTGGTTGAAGCAGGCACATCATCAACTTTTAAGAGGCATCTGGATGGGTATATGAATAGGCAGGAAATAGAGGGATATGGACTAAGTAAGGGCAGAAGGTTTCTTTTGTTTAGTTAGGGCATCATGATGGGCACAAGCTTGGAGGACCAAAGGGCTTGTTCCTGTGCTGTACTGTTCTTTGTTCTTGAAACCCTGCAGTCCACGTGCTGTGAGTTGACCCACAATGCCGTTAGGGGGGGTGAATTCCAGGATTTTGACCCAGCGACGACGAAGGAACAGTGATATATTTCCAAGTCAGGATGGTGAACGGCTTGGAGGGGAACTTGCAGTGGTGGTGTTTCATGTATCTGTTGCTCTTGTCCTTCTAGATGGAAGTGGTTGTGGGTTTGGAAGATGCTGTCTCAGGATCTTTGGTGAATTGCTGCAATGCATGTTGTAGATAGTACACACTGCTGCTACTGAGTGTCGGTGGTCGAGGGAGTGGATGTTTGTCGATGTGGTGCCAATGTGGTGTTCTGGATGGTATCAATCTTCTTGAGTGTTGTTGGAGCCGCACCTATCCAGGCAAGTGGGGAGTATTCCATCACACTCCTCACTTGTGCCTTGGAGAGTCAGGAAGTGAGTTGCTTGCCACAGTATTCCTAGTCTCTGACTTGCTCTTGTAGCCACTGTGTTTATGTGGCAAGTCCAGTTGAGTTTCTGGTCAATGGTAACCCCAAGGATGTTGACAGTGGGGGAATTGAGTGATGATTACACCATTGAATGTCAAGGGGCGGCGGTGAGAGTGTCTCTGATTGGTGATGGTCATTGCCTGACAATTGTGTGGCATGAATGTTAATTGTCAGCCCAACCTGGATATTGTCCAGATCTTGTTGCATTTGAACATGGACTGCTTCAGTATCTGAGGAGTTGCGAATGGTGCTGAACATTGTGCAATCATCGGCGAACATCCCCACTTCTGACCTTATGGCGAAGGGAAGGTTATTGATGAAGCAGCTGAAGATTGTTGGGCTTAGGACACTACCCTGAGGGACTCCTGCAAAGATGTCCTGGAGCTGAGATGACTGACCCTCTACAACCATCTTTCTATGAACCAGGTATGATTCCAACCAGTGGAGAGTTTGCCCCCTGATACCCATTGATTCCAGTTTTGCTAGGGCTCCTTGATGCCACACTCGGTCGAATGCGGCCTTGATGTCAAGGGCTGTCACTCTCACCTCACCTCTGGAATTCAGCTCTTTCGTCCATGTTTGAACCAAGGCTGTAATGAATCAGGAGCTGAGTGACCCTGGTGAAACCCAAACTGGGTGTCACTGAGCAGGTTATTGCTGAGCAGGTGCTGCTTGATAGCGCTGTCGATGACCCCTTCCATCGCTTTACTGATGATCTAGAGTAGACTGATGGGGCGGTAATTAGCTGGGTTATAAATCCCCTGACAGACTTTATAATGGATTGGGCTGAAAGATTCAGACATGGAGGGAGAGACTGGAGAAGCTGTGATTATTCTCGATGCAGCAGAGAAGGTGAAGAGGAGTTTTTATAACTGTGAATTGTTTTGAGATAGTAAAGAAGGATAAACTGTCTGCAGTGGCAGAAAGCTCACCAGAGGATACAGACTTGAGGTGATTGGCAAAAACAAACAGAGGTGACATGAGGACACAATTTAACACAGCTAGTTGTTGTGATCTGGGGGACATTGCCTGAAAGGCTGGTGAAAGCAGATTGAATAATAACTTTTATAAGAGCATTGAAGGGAGAATAATTGCAAGGCTGTGGGACTAATTGTGTAACTCTATCAGAGTCCGCAAGGACAGGGTGAGCCTCCTTCTGTATCATTCAATGACAACGCCCGGATAACTGATGTTCATGATTTGGGCTGAGGCATAAATATTGACAAGAACACTAGAATCATAGAATCCCTACAGAGCAGAAGGAGGCCATTCGGCCCATCGAGTCTGCACCGACCACAATCCCATCCAGACCCTATTCCTGTAATCCCACATATTTACCCTGCTAATCCCCCTGACACTAGGAACACTTAGTATGGCCAATCAACCTAACCTGCGCATCTTTGGACTGTGGGAGGAAACCGGAGCACCCGGAGGAAACCCACGCAGACAGAAAAGAATGTCCAAACTCCACACAGACAGTGAGGGTGAGTGCTGATGCTGAGTGAGCCACGGCCACAGAACACTTTACAGAATGAAATTGGGAAGAGGAGTCCTTGCTCCATCAGCCAATTTCCTCTGTTGAAGTGGTTTGACTACACACACAACAAAAGATCTCCCGCTAAATTAAAGATACCCCTGGCAACCAACACAACACGCTGAAACAGACCTTTACCAGTCAGATAACTTCAAAATGTAGCAACAGGGTCCTTTAAAGTAGATTGGCCAAAATAAATGGTTATTCTTATGCTTAGCATCTCAGTAGCTGAGGCAGTGACATAGTGGTATTGTCACTGGACTAGGAATGCAGAGACCCAGGGCAATGTTTTGGGGATCTGGATTCAAATCCCACCATGGCAGATGGTGAAATTTGAATTCAATAAAAATCTGGAATTAAAAATCTAATAATTGTTGTTAAAAACCTGGTTCACTAATGTCCCTTAGGGAAGGAAGTCTGCCGTCCTTACCCGGTCTGGTCTACGTGTGACTCCAGATTGCTGTCTGGCCCAGCATTTATTTCCCATCCCTAATTGTCCTGACTTGCTAGGTCATTGTAAATGTGTTGGGTTCCAAATCACAGACCACAGCGACTATAACAAGGAGTGGTCCGTGGCTCAGCAGTTACTTTGACATGGGCGGCACGGTGGCACAGTGGTTAGCACCGCTGCCTCATAGTGCCAGGGATCCGGGTTCAATTCTGGCCTCGCATCACTGTCTGTGTGGAGTTTGCATGTTCTCCCCGTGTCTGCGTGGGTTTCCTCCGGATACTCCACTTTCTTCCCACATTCCAAAGGTCTGCAGGTTAGGTGGATTGGCCATGCTAGAATGTCCCTTAGTGTCAGGGGAATTAGCAGGGTAAATATGTGGGGCTACAGGGATAGGGCCTGGGGTGGGATTGTTGTCGGTGCAGACTCAATGAGCAAAATGGTCTCCTTCTGCACTGTTGGGATTCCATGAACACGTGTGTTCTGCCCATGCTCCGGCACTTAATGCCTTCCGCACTCCCAACACGTGATTTTTTATGTAGCTGCATCATCATGTAATCACATGACAACCCGGTCTACACCTTTCCCATTTAGTTGGGGCACCAATGGCATGAGATGTAACAGTGTGCACCATAGAAAACTATGTAGATACCATTGTGTAACGCACAAGTTGAACAAACTAACAATACATAACTATTTACATATCCAGTGAGGCATGGATTAACCTATTGCAACTGGTGCATAGCTCTCCCCCATCTCTTTTTTTCATTGTAGAAATATGAGATTCGAAGGCCAGTTCTAAACTAGGTGGTAATAAAGTGATAATAAAGTCCCGGAACCTTGTTCAGCAGCCCTAATCGTGTGCTTGTGCCGGTTGGTGGTGTTAGTCTTTCTCTGGCCGGTGTCCTGACTGTGGACGATCCGCAGTATTCCTCAGCGTGTTGCGTAGGTACAGGATTCGCTGCATTGGGTTTGGGAGGAGTCTGCATGCCAATCCAGAGCCAAGCTGTGAGCTTGTACACGAGAGAACGCACTGCGAGTGAGACACAGACTGGGTGAGTGTGGGCATCAGGAATTTGGAGCACACTGGGAATTGAACTGTTAAATCTTTCTTTTTAATAATTGTAAGTTCAGTGGTCTACATATGGGCTGCCTCTGCACACCCTTCACTTCCTTGCCCTCACCCATCGCCCCAACACACCTTGGCGTGCTTTGTTGCCATCCGGCGGCGGAGGTCCCCAGTGGAGGTCTCTCTACGGCGGGTTCCTCCCCCTTAACATTGGGGACCTGGGGTAGAGGGTGTTGCACGCAGATGTCTCACATAACCGAAGATTGCACTGATTCATGGACTCCCAAGAAACTTATTTTTGTGGTCTTGTGGAGTTGGTAGACAGTATTTATATTGGATGTTTTAGACTGCACTCCCTTATTAGCTTCTTAAAAACTTTTTCTTACAGTCTTGTTTGCACTTCAGTCCCACACTCCTGATTTCCGGGTACCCGGTGTGGAGGGGGACGAGGAAGGCAGAGGAGCTCCTTGTGAACCTGCTCCTGGGCCTGGCCAGACTCACTATAAACAGGTCCAGGCAGTGAGCAACCAAGGGGGTCATCCAACCCGACTGTCTGCCCCTCTACCGTGGATACGTTCATGGCCGGGTGTCCCTGGAGAGGGAGAATGCAGAGTCCAAGGGCACCATCGAGGCCTTCCATGCCTATTGGGCACTGCAGGGGCTGGGGTGTATTATTGACCCTTTTAATTACATTTTGATTTAATGTTTTAAGTTTAATTTGTGCTGTTTTTGTTTCAGGCAGTTCTCCTTGAAGGGGGTTTATTTAATTTAGTTTAATTGGTTAACTCAGAAGAGTGAACACATTCTGCACAGCTTTCCCCCGACTGGAGTAACGGCTGTCGTAAGGGAGCCACTGCTCAGGAATCCGCTTCTCCACCAATACCAGTCCTGAAGGCTGGCGGAGGGATGGGCTGTGGTTGCCGGGGTGACCAGGGTCAGGGCCATGCTGGATGCTGGAGGAGTGAGCTGGATGATGACCCATGAGTTTGCGCATCACGCGGCAGTGAGTGTCCAGCTCACGCCCAATGCCATCCATGATCTCGAAATGGTCATGCTTGAGGAGGCACAGCTGTGTGGTGGACTCCCCTGCACAGTGGGAGTCTCACACTGGCCCCAAGCCCTCCCCTCTCGGGGGTGAGAGCCCCACACCCTGAGACGCCTCACAGAAATGCCCCCCCATGCCCTTTGCCTCAGCACGGAGGGGTTTCCCACATGGGCTGCTGTTGCACACCTTTCACTTCCTTGTCCTCACCCGTCACCCGGACACGTCTGGACATGCCTAGTTACCGTTTGGTGGTGTAGGTCTCCAGTGGAGGACCACCCCCTTAACATTGGGGACCTGGGGTAGAGGGTGCTGCACACAGCAGTCCTATCATCCAAATTTCCAAAAATTCTGGAGAAGTACCGGAGGATTGGAAAATCGCCAATATGACACCCCTATTCAGAAAGGGAGGGAGGCAGAAAACAGGGAACTATCAGCTGATTGGCCTAATAGCTATCATTGGAAAAATGTTGGAATCAGTTGTTAAGGAAGCAATAGCAGCACGTTTGGAAAATGATCATCTAATCAAGCAGAGTCAGCAAGGGTTCATGGAAGGGAAATTGTGTCTGACTAATTTATTAGGGTTTTTCAGGGAATTCTCAACCAGAGTGGATTGATGCAGCAAAGTCCTTACTGCCAACTCCTGACACCATGTAGATGTGTTGGATTCCAATTCACAGACCACAGCGACTATAATGAAGAATAGTTTATTCGGTAGCTCAGCAGGTACATCAACACTTGTGTTCTGCCCACGCACCAGGGCTAACTGCCTCCTATGCTCCCGACACATGACCTCGTATGTAGCCACATCGTGTAAGCACAGTACCATCAACAGAACCCATTGCCACAACTCATCAAGGCTTTTTGACAATGCCACCCAAATCATAATCAAGGACCCAGCGCGCCGAGGGCAAACTCTCTTCCACCTTCTTCTGTCAGGAAAAAGATACAAGAAAAAGGCTTAAGAACAGCTTCTTCCCTGCTGCCAGCAGACTTTTGAATGGTCCTATCTTATATTAAGTTGATCTTCCTATGACTGTAACACGGTGGCACAGTGGTTAGCACTGCTGCCTCACAGCGCCAGGGACCTGGGTTCAATTTCGGCCTTGGGTGACTGTCTTTGTGGAGTTTTGCACATTCTCCCCATGTCTGCGTGGGTTTCCTCTGGGTGCTCCGGTTTCCTCCCACAGTCCGAAAGACGTGCTGGTCGGGTGAATTGGCCATGCTAAATTCTCCCTCAGTGTACCCGGACAGGTGCCGGAGTGTGACGACTAGGGGATTTTCACAGTAACTTCATTACAGTGTTAATGTAAGCCTACTTCAGACACTAATAAACAAACTTAAACTCACATTCTGCACCCTCTCCTTTCCTTCTCCCCTATGTATTTATGAACGGTATGCTTTGTCTGTATAACATGTAAGAAACAATACTTTTCACTGTACTAATACACGTGACAATAATAAATCAAATCAAATCAAATCCGTGACTTCAATCACCTAGGAGGTTCATGGGAGCACCATCAACTCCAAGTTCTCCTCCCAGTCAAACACTCAGAAATAAATCATCATTCCTTCATCATCACAAGGTCAAAATCTTGAAACTGCCCATCTGACTGCTTTGTGAGAATCCCTTCATCATTTGGACAGGCAACAGTTCAGGAAGGCTCACCACCATCCTCCCAAGGGCAACTTAGGGATGGGTGGCAAATACTGGCCTTGCCAGCGATGCCCAAATTGTGAGAATGATTTTTTTAAACATGTAAAATGGAATCTTCCAGAACCCACCCACCACCCCCTCCCCCCGCCGCCCCCCCCCCCAACCCCCCACACACACCCCCAAGTTCTGCCAATATCTTTTTGCGTGGCTCACCCGTCGCACCACCAAGGATCCCGCCATGAGGAGGCTGCCTTCGGTGGGACTGGAAGATCCTGCCAGCAGGAAGGGCAGGAAAACCGCCCGATGTTTCGGTCACAGTCCATGGAACGGAGACAGTTCCTGTGAAGCTCCATCTCAACCTCAGGCTATATTTAGAGGCAGGGGGGAGACGAAAGTGGTGTAATTAAAAAGCGATCGGCCTTCATAAAATGGGTATTCTCACAAGAACAAGTAGTCAGGCTGGTACAATCAAGATAAGAGGATAATTGAACCAAGCCAACAGTGGAGTAATTAAAAAACTTATTTTGTCCCTGTGTGGAATCTTATCAAAGAACAGTCTGAGCCCTTATAATTAATGTACAAATTTGAAGTATTAGAGAATATGAAAATAATTTTGTAATTATCTGACTGGTTCTGTTAATTATATTCAAAATCAGCAGTGAATTACAAGTTGGAATAATATTGCTCAGCCAGCATGTTCGTGTTTCCAAGTAGTTTGCTAGATGTCTTTTGAATATTTGTTCTCAGAGTGTGGGCATCAGTGCCGTAGCTGGCATTTGCTGCTCATCCGTAGTTGCTCTGAGAACGTGGTGTGGGACCTTTTCTTTAATCTGCCACTCACCACAAATGTTGTGCAGCTGAACAGTTCAAGAAGCCTCTACAGAAGGTGTTGAGTATCGGGGTGGCAGGTTGGCACAGCGGTTAGCACCGCTGCCTCACAGTGCCAGCGACCCAGGTTCAATCCTGACCTTGGGTGACTGTGTGGAGTTTGCACGTTCTCCCCGTGTCTGTCTGGGTTCCCTTCGGGTGCTCCAGTTTCCTCCTACAGTCCAAAGATGTGCAGGTTAGGTGGATTGGCCATGCTAAATTGCCCCTTAGTGTCCCAAGACATGTAGGTTAGGGCGATTAGTCAGGTAAATATGTAAGGTTACAGGGGTGCGCTCTGCCAGAGAGTCAGTGCAGACTCAATGGGCCAAATGGCCTCCTTCTGCGCTATAGGGGTTCTACGCAAGAACAAATAGGCTTTTATTCGCAAAAGACTTGGAGCACACCCATGCTGATGAACTGGTCAGGCGACTGAGGCAGGGGGGGTTGGGAGCAGTCACCTTTATACCTGGACCAGGGGGGGAGGAGTTTCAGGCAAGGCCGGCAGGGGCATGCCCAGGCTTGTCACACACACACACAGGCAATAAGCTTAACAGTGGTTTACCACAATTATAAAATCCTTTGTGAGGTCAAAAAAATTCTCTAAAGGAAAAACAATGCTGCACCCTGACCTGTCCGTGCTGACGGCTAGATTTGCGTGATTTCTTGTAAGTCTCAAGTACAAATCTATGACATGTAGTTCTCGGGAGTGAGGACTTAGCGGGCCAGCAATGGAGTGTGATTGTGTGGGACAAGCATCACCGGGTGGCAACTTCCCTTTTCTGAAGCATTCATGATCCTTTACTTCTGAAGCTGACCCACAAATGACCAAGGTGGGATTTGGGCTGGTGACCTTTGAATGGTGAGGTCAGCATTTTGCCAAATTAAAGATTCTCTTTTCCACCTTGCTTTCTTTCCCCACAGCTTACACAGTCCAGCTCTGATTTCCAGAGTGTCTCCTCCTAACACGTTGGGAATTATTTCACTCAAAAGAGTCCCCCCCGCACCTTCCTTCCCCCCCCCCCCCCCCCCCTCACTGCAGCAGGATGTCAACAGCATTACAAATCATAACATAGAATCATTGAGTCAGACAGCACAGAAGAGGCCCTTCAGCCCATCGTCTCTGCATCGACACATTAGAAAGACATGAATTCCCATCTAATCCCATCTACCAGCACGTGGCCCATAACCCTGAATGTTATGATGTGTCAAGTGCTCATCCAGATACTTTTTATAGGATGTGAGGCAACCTATACCACCCTCCCAAGCAGCGCATTCCAGACCATCACCACCCTTTGTTTTTCCTCACAGTCGCCTAAAACTCCAGCCCCTCACCTCGAACCTATGTCCCCTCATGACTGACCGTTCAACTAAGGGGAGCAGCTGCTCTTTATCCACTCTGTCCATCTCCCTCATAATCTTGTACACCTCGATCAGGTCACCCCTCAGTTTTTTCTGCTCCAACAAAAACAGCCCCCTACGCAACCTCTCTTCATAACTTAAATATTCCATCCCAGGCAGCATCTTGGTGAATCTCCTCTGCACCCCCTCCAATCAATCACATCCTTCCGATAATGTGGCAACCAGAACTGCACACAGTGCTCTAGCTGTGGCCTCACCAAAGTTCTATAAAACTCCAACATAATTTCCCTACTTTTGTAATCTGTGCCTCGATTGATAAAGGCAACTGTCCCACATGCCATTTTCACCATCCTACTAATATGCCCTTCTGTTTTCAGAGATCTGTGGACAAACACACCAAGGTCCCTTTGTTCCACAGAACTTCCTGGTGTCTCACCATTCATTGAGTACTTCCTTGTCAAATTACTCCTTCCAAAGTGTATCACCTCACACTTTTCAGGGTTAAATTCCATCTACCACTTATCTGCCCATTTGACCATTCCGTCTATATCTTTGTGTAGCCATGTAGCCTCATAGTTAACCACCCACTAATCTTTGTGTCATCCGCAAACTTACTAATCCTACTCCCCACATAGTCATCAATGTCATTTATATAAATGACGAATAATAGGGGGCCCAACACAGATCTCTGTGGTATGCCACTGGACACTGGCTTCCAGTTACTGAAGCAGCCTTCTGTCATCACCCTCTGTCTCCTACAATTGAGCCAATTTTGAATCCACTTTATCAAAATACTCTGTATCCCGTGTGAATTTACCTTTTTTACAAGTCTCCCATGTGGGACCTTGTCAAAGGCTTTGCTGAAATCCATATAAACTACATCAACTGCACTACCCTCATCTACACTGCTTCCTTCCTCATCTGTCTGGAAACACACATTTCAGGAAAGTTCTCCTGTATACATTTCTGGAATTCTTATCCCGCTTCACCCCTAATTTCCTAAATTATATTACGAATAAAAATCCCCCATCATGACAATTCTACATTTCTTTTGTCTTTCTGTAACTTACCTGAAAATCTGCTCCTTTGTCCTATTCTCACAATGAAGTGGCAAACATCAAGAGCTTTATAGTTCTTCTATTGTTCTGTGGCCAAACGAGCCACCTAAAATGGTGATTTGCAAGAGCATGCTGGGATAATTGGACAAGTACTGAAACAGACAGGCCTCAAAATAAATTGGACAGAGATAAACAGGCTGCAGCTGCAGACATTGGAATACACAGGATATAGGCCGTCTCAAGTAAAAGGACACTTTCTGGTCAAACCGGGTTGCTTACCAGACACAGGGTAGACTTAACCCTTTATTTGGGAAGGAGATATGTGACCTACACCTACAAGCATGGCCATTGGGGATCACACCCAGAGATTGGTGTGGCAGCACCTGGTTGGACTTTATCGATCAGGGTGATCAAGCCCTGATCGATTGATTGGCAATAACTAAAAAGGGCGTGAAACCCAAGCGGTATAAAAGGTGCTGCACAACAGAAGAATCTCTCTCTCTCTTACCCAACGAACGAACGACAACAACGGTGACCATCACCAGCATTAGGAGAGCCATCACACCCGAGAAGGAAGGAAGACCAGAGCCAGGGTATCAAACCAGACCGAAGGACCAGACTATGCAGAGGACTACGGAGACCAACACGCGGATAAAGGCCAATATCTGCCTGGGTACATGCCAGTCACGCAAAAGTTAAGTCAAGGTCTAGTATTGGACTTGAACTTTAGTATTCTGTAAGATAATTTAGCATTGATTGTGTGGGTGATTAATAATTGTGTCTGAATAAGTATTACTGTACTAACAGAAGTCTACTCGCAATTCTTTGTCCACCGTATAAGGATTAAAACAGACTGTGCGGCAGGCACAGCAACGGTTCTTTATTTCTAACCAAATAAATTCTATCTTCCACCCTCACATACATCACCCTTTTTCCCATGCTGTAATAGTTACTTTGATCAATGCTGTCATTCCAGCTCCATTTTTATTCCCCCTTATCAATGAAAACCTTGCTACGTTCCCGGACATCCCCTTCTTCGAGTCAGGCCTCTGTTATTCCCACTATATCCCTGGCGGGACAAACAAATGCCTCATGACCCTTCGGCTCATCCTAGCCCAGAACCAGTGCGCTATAGTCCTTGGCGTGTATGCTCCAACACTGGAAGCTATAGGTGAGTCCAAAGAGGAATTTTACTCTCACATCGAACAGTCCTTGGCGCAAATCCCAAAGGGCGACAAGTTAATCCTCCTTGGCAGCTTCTTCCCAGAATTGGAAAGAAGACAGGTCTCTGGGAAGGTGTAATCAGAGAGCGAGTCAGGAAATCCAACACCAAAGGTACCTTACTCCTGACAAAATGCCGAGAACACGGCTTTGTTCCACCAGAGAGTCAAAGAGCTGAGAACACTTCAACACTGAGTCAACCTCCGAACATTACGTCGACTCCAATTCTGGCTCCCATTCCTAATACTAATCTCACTGTGACACTCGTTAACTCTATTACCTCTTTCCTGTTACCTTTCCATAATGCTTCCTCCCTTCCCAAGGTCGCTTATTTGACATTTTCTCTTATTTTTGTCATTATCACAATAAATATGGTTTTCCAGGCTCCCCGCGCAACTTGTAATGAAGATGTGCCTATGTCAAATATTGGGCTTTTAAAACAATAGATTTTTTTGAGAAAGACTAAAGTGATTTTAAATCTACAGCGAAGTGCCTGAATCTAATTACATCACTACATCAAAGTCAACAGTCTAAAGATGGCATGGGTTTCCTCCGGGTGCTCCAGTTTCATCCCACAGTCCAAAACGCATGCTGGTTAGAACAAAGAGAACAAAGAAAATTACAGCACAGGAACAGGCCCTTCGGCCCTCCAAGCCTGCACCGACCATGCTGCCCGACTTAACTAAAACCCCCTACGCTTCCCGGGACCATGTGCCTCTATTCCCATTTCATTCATGTACTTGTCAAGACGCCCCTTAAAAGTCATTGCTGTGTCCGCTTCCACTACCTCCCCCGGCAACAAGTTCCAGGCACCCACCACTCTCTGTGTAAAAACTCTGCTGCGTACATCTCTTTTAAAACTTGCCCCTCGCACCTTAAACCTATGCCCCCTAGTAATTGACTCTTCCACCCTGGGAAAAAGCTTCTGACTATCCACTCTGTCCATGCCTCTCATAATCTTGTAGACTTCTATCAGGTCTCCCCTCATCGCTCCAGTGAGAACAAACCAAGTTTCTCCAACCTCTCCTCATAGCTAATGCCCTCCATACCAGGCAATATCCTGGTAAATCTTTTCTGTACCCTCTCCAAAGCCTCCACATCCTTCTGGTAGTGTGGCGACTAGAATTGAACACTATATTTCAAGTGCGGCCTCACTAAGGTTCTATAAAGCGTCAACATGACTTGCCAATTTTTAAACTCAATACCCCGGCCGATGAAGGCAAGCATGCCGTGTGCCTTCTTGACTACCTTCTCCACCTGCATTGCCACTTTCAGTGACCTGTGTACCTGTACACCCAGATCCCTTTGCCTATCAATACTCCTAAGGGTTCTGCCATTTACTGTTTATTTCCTATCTGTATTAGACCTTCCAAAATGCATTACCTCACATTTGTCCGGATTAAACTCCATCTGCCATCTCTCCGCCCAAGTCTCCAACTGATCTATATCCTGCTGTATCCTCTGATGGTCCTCATCGCTATCCGCAAATCCACCAACATTTGTGTCATCCGCAAACTTACTAATCAAACCAGTTACATTTTCCTCCAAATCATTTATATATATTACAAACAGCAAAAGTCCCAGCACTGATCCCTGAGGAACACCACTTGTCACAGCCCTCCATTCAGAAATGCACCCTTCCACTGCTACCCTCTGTCTTCTTTGACCGAGCCAGTTTTGTATCCACCTTGCCAGCTCACCTCTGATCCCATGCGACTTCACCTTCTGCACCAGTCTGCCATGAGGGACCTTGTCAAAGGCCTTACTGAAGCCCATGTAGACAACATCCACTGCCCTGCCCTCATCAATCATCTTCGTCACTTCCTCGAAAAACTCAATCAAGTTCGTGAGACACGACCTCCCCTTCACAAAACTATGTTGCCTCTCACTAATACATCCACTTATTTCCAAGTGGGAATAAATCCTGTCTCGAAGAATCCTCTCCAATAATTTCCCTACCACTGATGTAAGGCTCACCGGCCTGTAATTACCTGGATTATTCTTGCTACCCTTCTTAAACAAAGGAACAACATTGGCTATTCTCCAATCCTCTGGGATCTCCCCTGTAGTCATGATGTGGAGATGCCGGCGTTGGACTGGAGTAAACACAGTAAGAAGTCTCACAACACCAGGTTAAAGTCCAACAGGTTAAACCTGTTGGACTTTAACCTGGTGTTGTGAGACTTCTTACCGTGTGTACCTCCCCTGTAGCCAGTGAGGATACAAAGATTTCTCTCAAGGCCCCAGCAATTTCCTCTCTTGCCTCTCTCAGTATTCTGGGGTATATCCCATCAGGCCCTGGAGACTTGTCTACCTTGATGTTTCTCAAGAACCCCAATACCTCCTCCTTTTTGATCTCAACATGACTCAAACTATCTACACATCCTTTCCCAGACTCATCATCCACCAAGTCCTTCTCTTTGGTGAATTAAAGGTGTAGCACTTTAGGTGTATTGGCCATGCTAAATTCTCCCTCAGTGTACCCAAACAGACGCCGGAGTGTGGCGACTAGGGGATTTTCACAGTAACTTCATTGCAGTGTTAATGTAATAAAACACTGACTAATAAAAAAATAAACTTCTATTTTAGTCTTTAGCTTCCAGGGAGATTTGTGACAACCTGATTCCTGCTTTATCAAAGATGTCTATAGAGGCACCTTTAAAGTTTATTTATTAGTGTCACAAATAGGCTTACATTAGCACTGCAATGAAGTTACTGTGAAAATCCCCTCGTCGCCACACTCTGGCACCTGTTTGGGTAAACTGAGGGAGAATTTAGCATGGCCAATGCACCTAACCAGCACGTCTTTCTACAGTATTCAGTGGAAAATAAACCATTCAATGGTTAATTGCTTGGATAAAAGACCTTGATTTTTGTTTAAATAACCCTCTAGGCGAGCCAATCAAGTTATTATTGGAACATTCAATTATTCGTTGGAACACTGGCAGTTGGAGGTAAGTCATGTAGCCAATCAAGCCTTTTGTGTGTGTTTGAAGTGCCTGAATCTGGTGTTAGTCTCGGCTCAGTGGGTAGAACTCTCACTCTGAGTTAGAAGGTTGTGTGTTTAAACCTCATTCCAGAGACTACAGTGCATAATCTAGGCTAATTTTCAGTGCAATACTGATTAAGCATCATCATTCGGGTGAGATGCTAAGTTGAGGCCGTGTTTGCCCTCTCTGGTGAACGCAAAATATGTCATGGCACAATTTCAAAGAAAATCAGGGATGTTCTCCAGTTTCCTGGTCAGTTTCCCTCCACAAGATCCTGTCATTTATCTCATTGCTGATCATGGGCTCTTGCTTGGCTGCCTCATTTCCCACATTATAACAAGAACTTTGTTGGTTGCGAAATGTTTTTGGAGATACTGAAAGCCGCAATGAAAGTATCGGATCTTTATTTATGTTGGGAGGCCATTCTTTTCCTTCCCCAGAGCACAACAGACCTGTGAAACCCACCAGTTCATGTGGTGAGCATCGGTTGACTGAGTTCCTTTAAGAGGGAACAGGACCTGTTTCTAGCTGGGGTGAAGCTCACTTCATACAAGAGGCGGGTACTGCACAGAACTGCCAGGGCCTGGGTGAACTAATGGGCGCCCGAGGGAGCCTGAGTGAAATCATTTCTTTCCTAAATTGGACCACATTTTATCCATTTTATTGCCTCTTCCAAGAGATAGAACATAGAACATTACAGTGCAGTACAGGCCCTTCGGCCCTCGATGTTGCGCCGACCAGTGGAACCAATCTAAAGCCCCTCTAATCTACACTATTCCAATATCATCCATATGTTTATCCAATAACCATTCGAATGCTCTTAATGTTGACGAGTCCACTACTGCTGCAGGCAGGGCATTCCACGCCCTTACTACTCTCTGAGTAAAGAACCCACCTCTAACATCTGTCCTATATCTCTCACCCCTCAATTTAAAGCTATGTCCCCTCGTGCTAGCCATCACCATCCGAGGAAAAAGGCTCTCACTATCCACCCTATCTAATCCTCTGATCATCTTGTATGCCTCTATTAAGTCACCTCTTAACCTTCTCCTCCCCTCAGCCTTTCCTCATACGATTTTCCCACCATACCAGGCAACATCCTGGTAAATCTCCTCTGCACCCTTTCCAACACTTCCACATCCCTCCTATAATACGGCAACCAGAACTGTACACAACACTCCAAATGCGGCCGCACCAGAGCCCTGTACAGTTGCAGCATGACCTCCTGGCTCCGAAACTCAATCCCTGTACCAATAAAAGCCAACACACCGTACGCCTTCTTAACAACCCTATCAACCTGGGTGCCAACTTTCAGGGATCTATGCACATGGATACCCAGATCCCTCTGTTCATCCACACTACTTCCAGCTTCTCCTTGCTGACCTCAGGTTGAACTGGTTCACATTTTTAATTAAAACAACTATTTTGTTCAGCTTATTAAAATGAAAAACCTTTGGTATTATAAATGTGTTCTGTTTAATATTCAGAAACTAGAAATCTGATGAATCTTTTGCAGATGTTTTGAACCAGATTTTGACACTATTCCAACCATACTCTTTCTGCAACTCAAATCAAATTTGTGGAACGATGTTGAAGAGAAACATAAAATGTTAGAGAAAAGGTCGAACTCTAGTGTCATAACTCAAGCTGGCAAATTGGGCACGGAAGGATTAATCACAAACAAACACATTCAGGATGCTAAAGATTGGAGACAATTTATTCTTTCAGGCTAAGTAGGAAAAGATATAGATGTGTGCTTCCATGTTTAATTTGGATCAGTTGTGTTTTAAAAAGGCATCAAGAGGGTTATATCATGACTTAGAAATCATTTGATCTCCCCCAATTACCAGTGGCATTGGAAGCTTGACCAAGTGTTTGAGTAGACAAGCAGGGATAATGTCCTATATATCAGGCAATAGCTGAATCAACTCAACAACATCGTAGATAATTTATTATCAATTTAGCTCTCAAACTATTAACTCTCTGGCCCTCATTAATAGAAGTTTGACATTATTTGTCTGTCTGTTAGATTATGTCATTGGATAGCTTAAGTTAGATAGCAAAAGAGATCAGACATTTAGCCTACATTCTCTAATAATAGTCATGGTAAGAAGTCTCACAACACCAGATTAAGGTCCAACAGGTTTATTTGGAATCACAAACTTTCGGAGCGTTGCTCCTTCATCAGGTGAGTCAGTCCAACCCCAATCCAACATCGGCATCTCCACATCACAATAATAATCAAATCAAGCGACAAAGTTCTGGCTTTCTATTGGCTGGAAGAAAAAAACTAATACGTTTTCTCTGTTGATACTAATTTTCCTAATTTCCTCACTTTCACACGACTCTGGGAAGGATGGGGCGCATCAGTCTCATGGTGCATCACATCCGTGTGGGACTGACTAGATGGTCCAGTTTTCATGTTTTTCATATTGCATGTGTTTGTAACAGCATTAACACATTGAGGAAACTTTGTCCCTTTGTTATCTGTGTTCCTATGTTTTGAGTATCTGAGAAGACTAAAGAAATTTGGCATGTCAGCTACGACTCTCACCAACGTTTACAGATGCACCGTAGAAAGCATTCTTTCTGGTTGTATCACAGCTTGGTATGGCTCCTGCTCTGCCCAAGACCGCAAGGAACTACAAAAGATTGTGAATGTAGCCCAATCCATCGCGCAAACTAGCCTCCCATCCATTGACTCTGTCTACACTTCCCGCTGCCTCAGCAAAGCAGTCAGCATAATTAAGGACCCCACGCACCCCAGATATCCTCTCTTCCACCTTCTTCCGTCAGGAAAAAGATACAAAAGTCTGAGGTCACGTACCAACCGATTCAAGAATAGCTTCTTCCCTGCTGCCATCAAACTTTTGAATGGACCTACCTCGCATTAAGTTGATCTTTCTCCACACCCTAGCTATGACTGTGACACTATGTTCTGCGCTCTCTCGTTTCCTTCTCTATGAATGGTATGCTTTGTCTGTGTAGCGCGCAAGAAACAATACTTTTCACTGTATACTAATACATGTGACAATAATAAATCAAATCAAATATCACTGAACTACTGTCTGGAAATTATTATTGGAAATATTAAGAGTATTAGTTGACAACATTTTGTATTTTGGAAAGATGTCCCACTATTCTACTGCAGGCATTAACACAATGAAAATAATCCTCCCATCAAAATTGGGCAAAGTCATATGAAGCAAAATGCTAATACCACCATTGGCCATTTTTGGGATTATGAGGCAAAAATTTGAAGATTTCTAGTTCCACTGAGGTGGAAATGGTTAAAAGGGGTCCGCAGTGTTTGAAAAATAATCCACAAATGTATTTTTATAGATCTATGAAATTTTAATGATTTGCATTTATTCTGATTGTTACAGTGAAATCTTTACAAAAAAATCAAGTTCAATAAACATTAACTAAATATTATTTTGGAAAGTCAGTTTACAAAGCAACAACAATAATATTGATAAGTGGCACACAGGCTGGATGGTGAGGAAGCAGAGGGCAATGGTGAAGAGATAAATGGCAAGGGGAGCTCTGTATGGTGAGAGATCGATGGCAAGGAACAAGATGGCAAGACAGGGTGGATGGCAAAGGATTAGAATGGCAAGAGTTGGAGGTACGCTGAGTGAGGGATGGCACGAGGGAGTGGGGTCAACAGTTGGATTTGCAATCCCTGGTCAAAGGGGAGGAAACAGTCAGATCACATGAGAGGGTCAAATGAGGAGAGCTCATTCAACCCATTCTGGAGAACCCTCCAGTGCTCCCCATCACAACTTCCTACCTCATAGTCAGCTTCATCTCAAAGCCTAGGTGCTCAAGTTAACAATGGGGTTAGATGTCTGGAGGTCAATCTTTATCCATCCAAAAGTGTGCCAGTATATCACCATTTTGTGGAGAAGCTAAAACAATAATTGGATAAGAATTGAAACCCACATGGGGTGGGCAAGCTCAGAAGATGTGAGGCTCAGATATATAAACCAGGGAGTGAGGCCAATTCACCAATGCAGCGTTGCCATGGGAGTCCAGTAGCTCTGGATCACACTGCTGATCAGGCTCAAGAAATGGGCAACAAGATAATTATTGGTACAACATGGAGTAAAGCAATATGTTTCCTTAAAACTGTATCCGTTTAGCTCGACCAACTGTTGTTAACAGTATGATCATTTTTGAAATGTGTCAGTTGATATACTGAGTTATGAAACTGGGATCGTTCATATTAATGTCATTAAGACTGCTATTTAATGTAAAAAAAATTAAATATGTACATTGTACCCAGTTAAAGCTAAGATACAACAGGTCAGGCAGTGTCTGGACTATAAAGTACAGCCAATTTGAGGCTGTGGGGCTGTTTCTAATGTGCAAGGGAGAACTGGTACAATGTATTTGGATGGAATGATGTAAATCTTATTCCAATCTTCAGTGCTTAATCAGCCATGATTCCTTTCCCCTTTAAACATCAACAAGTAAAGAAAGTCCCAAATTTGAAAAGCCGCTACATTTCATCTCCATGGTCAGGGGTCAGTTCAGTCCATGGTGAATGTCCTAGTCCTTGTTCTGCTGTATGGGCTTCAGGAATAAGATCTTCAAGGACTGTGATATCCTTGGCAATGGCACCATTCCTCAGTGAAGAGTTGGACCTGTTGGGCGAGAGACTCTCAATATCACCAGTGAGTCCTTTGCCATTCCCTGTTTGATCTTCTTTGTTAGCTGTGCCGCTGCTCTCCAAGGTGAGCTGGTCACTCCAATCTGAATTCTTCTCTCCTGCAGCATGGTTGTGAGGACTGGCCAACATGTGAAGCACCCGGGATGACTCCAGGTCATGCAGAGACCTGGAAAATACTGCAAAGACAATCAATGTTATAGGGTGGAATCTTGATGGAATTTGGCAGAGTGTCAGTTCTGGTGAGAAAACTGGCATGGAATTCTCCAGCTCCATTGGCCAATTTTCTCTCCAGATCTTGTGACTGTGACTGCAAAATAAAAGTGGACATGGTTTGCATTGTCTCTCTGGTGAGGCTGGGGCTCTTAAAACCGGGAATTAGATCGACTAAGATTGGAGTCCCAATTACTGGAAAACAATTAATCTCCCCTGCTCCACCACGGAGATATTTGTGGTCTCCCCCAACCCCACCCTCCGCGATCATCACTGGCACCTCCACCCCCTCTCCTCAATCGACCCAGTATCAACCCCATCCCCCAGTCATCCCACATCAACCCCTTCCCCCAGTCATCCCAGCATCAACCCCTTCCCCCAGTCATCCCAGCATCAACCCCTTCCCCTGATTATCCCAGCAACCAGAGGGGTTCTCAATCCACCGAATGGACTATACAGTGGCCTCAGGCAGTGCGAGAGGAGGTGGGGTGTGCCTCCTAATCAATACCTCGTGGTGCCCAGACGTAGTAACACTGGTGAGTTTCTGCTCCCCAGACCGAGAATACCTGACGCTAAAATGCCGCCCCTACCACCTTCTGCGGGAGTTCACCTCCATTATCCTGACTGCAGTTTACATCCCACCCCATGCGGACATGAAGATCGCGCTGCACGAAATATACACCATTACAAATAGCCTTGAGAATAAACAGCCCGAGGCCTTGTTCATCGTGGCCGGGGACTTCAATCAGGCCAAGCTCAAGAGCATCCTATCAAGATATCACCAAAACTCATCTCCTGTTCCACCAGGGGCCAAAATATCCTAGACCACTGCTACACAAATATCAAACATGCCTATCGCTCTATCGCCCGCCCATACTTTGGCAAATCAGACCACAAGGCTGTGCTCCTGCTCCTGGCTTACAAGCAAAAACTGAAGCCGGAGAATCTGTCAAAGAAAGTGGTGCAATGTTGGTCTGAGGAATCAGATGATCTCCTACAGGACTGCTTAGAGTCAGTGGACTGGTCAGTATTTAAAAACTCTGCGACCAGCCTGAATGAGTATGCCACTACAGTAACATTAGTAAGTGTAGAAGACTGTGTGCCAAAGAAGCAAATCCATGTGTTTCTCAACCCAGAAACCATGGATGAACAGGGATATCCACTGCTTGCTGAAGTCCAGGTCTGAGGCATTCAAGGCAGGCGACCCTGACCTATGCAAGAAAGCCAGATGTGATCTAAGGAGATCCATCGAAGGTGCCAAAAGATAGTACCGGACCAAGCTAGAGTCGCAGACTAGCCACACAGACCCCGTCGACTATGGCAAGGTCTGCAAGACATAACAGGCTACAAGATGAAGGCATGTAAAATCACCGGCACCTATGTACCCCTCCCTGATGATTTCAATGCATTCTACGATCGTTTTGAGCAAGGGGCCAGTGAGAGCACATCCTCCACCCCGGATGAACCTGTACCAGAGGTCACCATTGCAGACATCAGAGCAGCCTTCTCAAAGGTCAATCCATGGAAAACAACTGGCCCGGATAGGATACCCGGACAAGCACTCAGATAGTGCACGGACCAGCTGGCGGGGGTATTCGCAGACATCTTCAACCTCTCTTTACAACAATCTGAGATTCCTATCTGCTTCAAGAAGATGACCATCATCCCGGTAGCTAAGAAAAGCCAGGCAGAGTGCCTTAATGACTATTGTCCAGTGGCTCATTATGAAGTGCTTCGAAAGGCTAGTCATGGCACGAATCAATTCCGGCCTCCCAGATTACCTGGATCCACTACAGTTCGCCTACCGCCGCAACAAGTCCACAGCAGACGCCATCTCCCTAGCTCTGCATTCAACCCTGGAACACCTAGATAGCAAAGACACCTACATCAGACGCCTATTTATCGACTGCACCTCAGCCTTCAACACCATTATTCCTATGAAACTCATCTCGAAACTCCGTGACCTGGGCCTCGGCTCCTCCCTCTGCAACTGGATCCTGAACTTCCTAACCCACAGATCACAATCAGTAAGGATAGGCAACAACACCTCCTCCACCATCATCCTCAACACCAGTGCTCCACAAGGCTGTGTTCTCAGCCTCTTACTATCCTCCTTATACACCTATGGCTGTGCGGCCAAATTCCCCTCCAATTTGATTTTCAAGTTTGCTGATGACACAACCGTAGTGGGTCAGATCTCAAACAATGACAAGACAGAGTACAGGAATGAGATAGAGAATCTGGTGAACTGGTGCGTCAACAATAATCTCTCCCTCAATGTCAACAAAACAAAGGAGATAGTCATTGACTTCAAGGAAGTGTAGTGGAGGACATGCTCCTGTCTCCATCAACAGGGATGAAGTAGAAATGGTCGAAAGCTTCAAGTTTTTAGGTGTCCAGATCACCAACAACCAGTCCTGGTCCCCCCATGCTGACACTATAGTTAAGAAAGCCGACCAACGCCTCTACTTTCTCAGAAGACTAAGGAAATCTGACATGTCAGCTGTGACGCTCACCAACTTTTACAGATGCACCATGGAAAGCATTCTTTCTGATTGTATCACAGCTTGGTATGGCTCCTGCTCTGTCCAAGATCGCAAGAAACTAAAAAGGGTCGTGAATGTAGCCCAATCCATCACTCAAACCAGCCTCCCATCTGTTGACTCTTCCCGCTGCCTCGGCAAAGCAGCCAGCATAATTAAGGACCCCACGCACTCCGGACATTCTCTCTTCCATCTTCTTCCACCGGGAAAAAGATACAAAAGTATGAGGTCATGTACCAACCGACTCAAGAACCGCTTCTTCCCTGCTGCCATCAGGCTTTTGAATGGACCTACCTTACATTAAGTTGATCTTTCTCTACACCCTAGCTATGACTGTAACACTACATTCTGCACTCTCTTTTCCTTCTCTGTGTGCATTATGTTTTGTCTGTATAGCGCGCAAGAAACAATACTCTTCACTGTATCCTAATACATGTGACAATAATAAATCAAATCAAATCATCGACCCCCTTTCCCTCAATCATCCCGGCATCGACCCACTTCCCCCCGATCATTGCTGGTAGCGCCATCACTCGCACATCTGCAGCCCCCACCACGCCAAGTAAATGAATCCCTACACGTGAGCCTCCCCCTAAGGCCCACTCCTGGCACTGCCCCGGCACAGGTTGACATTGCCAGGTCAGTGCCAGAGGACAGTGTTGGGGTCATTGCCAGGGCAATGCTTGCCATGCCTCTCTCCCCCTGGGGGCTATTTAGACATTTGTGCCGTGGAGCCGGCGGCGGGGGGGGGCCTCTCGACAGATTCATGCCTGGGTGAACCTGTTGTAAACCATTCCAATGTGTCAAAAATCTAGTGAGGGGCAAGATGTGGCAAGAGGAAATGTTTAATTATATTAAAATTTATTTAAAATGAATACAATGGGTGTGAACCAGATTATGTTGCCGGCAAGAATGGCAAAAATTGGAAATCGCAATCTCGCTGGCAAGATTCACAATTTCCAGGTTTCGCCAGATTTTCAACCCCCGCCGGCGGTCTCCCAGGCGGAGAGTGCCTCTTCACATAGGAATGCAGTTGCTGCTAAGTAGTTAAAAACGGGCCATTTTATTGAGCATCAGCAGAGTTACTGATTTCACTGTGACCCCAAAATGTAGGGCCAGGTCATATGTTATGATCTCAATAAGAGACTGAGAGCTTTTATAAAGAAGTTTTAATTTCCAGTTATTAGCTGAAAAGATGACACAACAAAAGACAGATGTTAAGGTGTTCACTGTAACAAAAGACTAAAAGAATTATTGACTAAACACTATATTTGTAAGCAACTCATACTTTAAACCACAAAACAGAATACCCACAGCTTTTCTAGCACAACTGAAAAACCCACTTCACAGATATACTACACTCCCTCTAAGTAGACATTCAATTCTCCAGATATCAGTCCAAAGTTAGTCTCAGCTCCTGAGAGCTTACTTCTGTTATTTCCCTTTCCCAGTTTGGTCACTTCTAACCCCAGAACTGTCCTTCACAGCGCCAGTATTACTAGAGAACTTCCATCTTAGTCAAGCTAGGTGAATCTTCCAGCTTTGTTTTAACTCCTCAAGAATTTGGTCTTCGGATTCTGAGCGCAGGCTCCCACCCACATTCCAATGTAGTGAACCATAGAGACTTTCACCTCCAGCTTGTTCTCTCTGTCCCGAAACATAGCAAACTAACCTGTCTGTGATATTCAGTGATATCTTAGGATGGCTTCGCAATGGCTTCCTCTCTACCCTTCCCATCTCGAGCCCATCACCATGACACAATAGCAGGTTAGTTTTACAAGGGGATGTCTACTATCCTCTGCCTTGAAAAAGTTATATATCAAGTGACCGGGTTAATGCCCAAAAGACATAAATTAGATTAAGAGTTCTGTCTTCTGTTCATCACATGGGTCTGGTGTTGGGGTGTTACCCCAATCACCCAGTGTTACGTTAATCTGGGTACCACTACTAACCTCGTACAGGAGTGAAGTCATCTTCCTTTGCACCCTTATTGGCGCTGAACAAATTAAAGCTTGGGAAAATTATCAGGGCAAATGACAACATCAGCACCTGGAGAAAGAAAAGACTAAATGTTACACAGCTCACAATGACACTAACAGTGTACTTCACCTTAAAGGAAGAGTGTTTTTAAGGAACAGTGTCTTAAAGAGACAGTGGAGCGAATTTTACAGGAGGAGAAATATTGTTTGCCTGTCATTAGAAAAGTTAGTCACAAACTAGCCAACTTTCAAAAGGCTACTCCGCAGTGAAAACACGCTGCTGACGACTACACAAGCAGATAGTGGACTTCCAACCCTCAGCAGGAGAAGTCCCCACCTTAGAGAGCTGAATACCAATCTACGTGGCTGACAGCTCTAACAATCACAGCACCATGAGAACTCAGAACTACAAGCGGTCCCATGATGAAGAGAGCAGTGGGTCCCAGAGTCGGACAAGGCTGGGATTTTGGGTGGGGAGGGATCAGGCACCCAAGGGAGGGTTGTCAATGTGGCATGGGGTGTCAGATTTTGGAGTCCAGGTGGGGTGGCAAAAGGGTGATTTTGTATTGGGGGAAGAGAAAGGTGCTCCTTATGGGCAGAGGGCATCCCCCCCCCCCCCCACCTCCCCCACAAAGGATGTAAGCCCCTTCTTTCCCATTTCTTTTATCTCAGATGGTGAAACAGTGGGCTCACCACTCATACCCCTTGTCCATGCCAAATGTATTATGGTGCGGACAGTGCAATATTCGGGTCAACCAGTTTGTTAGCAAGCTCAATTTGCTGTTAATTATTATTTTTTAAATGGCAGAGAAGTTGCTGATTTTGGGGCCCGTCTGTCTACTGTATTGTGGAAAATCATTGTGTTGATGTTGGGGTCATGAACCCAAGCCGGCGCCCTGGGTTTTATGCATGTGTGGGGTGACAGTAGTCCCAGTTTGAAAACTTAAATCCCGGTCTGTGTCCTGTTGCAAATGCGTACAGAAATGCCAGGATTACTAGGTGCTGTTTTCTTATCTCCTCTTGCCTCCTAAAGCTGTTGAGTGTTTGCAGGGTGGCAGAGTGAGGGGGGAGGGTGCAGCATCTCAAATTCATGATGCTGTCATCCCATTGGTACTGCAATGTCATCCAATAGGAATTGCTGCCGAGCCACAGGTGTGGCTATGGCGACACCATTTTAGACACATGTGCTCGCAAACAATAGCAGTAAATTTACTCCATCGGTGAATATATTTAGTTAACAAGAATCTAGCACAGTTCAATAATGATGGAAGTAAATCAGCCACTGCGATCAACAAGGGGGATGAAATTGGACGTGGGACTGGACCACAAAATAGGCAGAAGCACATTGGTCGCTTGTTAATATGACCGGCTGATATTCCGTCTGTTGAACTGAATGGAACAGATTATTGGGCAGAGGGTAGAACAGGCGCCAAATGTGATTCCGCCTGTTTTGTATCACCACCGTGTCCAATTTCACTGCCTCTTCTTCCAGTCTTTCCATTTTACCAACAAACACACCAAAAGATCACGGTTCACAGGCACATGCCTTGTGGGTATGAATATAGCAATGACATGGTCGATAACATACCATGATACAGGTGCTAGTCTGTGCAGTCTTGCCTGTTGAGTGCATGACCAGCATTTGGAGTTTTCTCAGTTGCTGCAGTAATGTCCTATAAGAAGGAAGCAACATTTAGAAAATTTTAGTTTGTGCTAATTCTTTCCAGACTATCAGGGAACATACTACAACACCCACCGGAATACCTGGGAGAAAAAAATGCATTCTCAACAAGATTAACGATACAACTTTCTTCTAATCAACTAGACCGGATCCGATTGCAACCCATTCAAAATGGGTATTGAGATGAGGCCTGCCTGCTCCTAGATGCACTGAACCTGCAAACACAGGTGTCTTGTCAATCTTGCTGATGCGATCATCCTTTGTATTTTGAATCTGCAGTCATTTTATCTGAACATTTTCTGCACTGTAGAACTTACCACATTTGCTGCACTATTGCACAGAAGATTATATTCTGTCAGTGCTAACACCGTTACTCATAACAAATAGAGGTTGGAAATATATGATTGAGCAATCAGACAGTATTCAGACAATCAGACAAATCTGATTATATTCAGAGGGCCAATGATACTCTTAGCTCTTGGGGCTAAAGGGATCAAGGGATATTGGGGGGAAGGTAGGATCAGAATATTGAATTGATGATTAGACATGGTCATAATGAATGGCAGAGCAGGCTCGAAGGGCTGAATGGCCCACTCTTGCTTCTAGTTTCTATGTTTCTAAAATGTCTAAAGATCATTGTTGTAAATCCCCGTAGCCCCAATTCAATTTAAATATACATTACCTCATCAGCTCAATCCAGTCACATTAACAAATTTTAATTTCTCTGGTGACCTTTCTGGAGTCTCTGACCACTCACCATCCTCCTCCAATTATTACCCAGTTCAGTAGAAGAAAGAAGAAACCCTACAGTACAGAAAGAGGCCATTCGGCCCATCGAGTCTGCACCGACCACAATCCCACCCAGGCCCTACCCCCATATCCCTACATATTTTACCCACTAATCCCGCTAATCTATGCATCCCAGGACACTAAGGGGCAATTTTAGCATGGCCAATCAACCTAACCCGCACATCTTTGGACTGTGGGAGGAAACCGGAGCAAACCCACGCAGACACAAGGAGAATGTGCAAACTCCACACAGACAGTGACCCAAGCCGGGAATCGAACCCGGGACCCTGGAGCTGTGAAGCAGCAGTGCTAACCACTGTGCTACCGTGCCGCCCCCAGTAGGACCTCATTGTTCCACTCTTACCAATTCAGTCATGGTTAGAGCATCTCCAGCAATGCCTTCTCTTTTCAACCCCACACCATTACTTCTGTAGCTCCCCCAAGGATCAGTTCTTAGCTATAACCGCCAGCTCTCTATCCACATGCTGCATCTCAATGTTATCATCTGCAGACATGAGCTCAGTTTCCACATGTACATGACTGATACCCAGTGCTACCTCTCCACCACTTCTCATGACCTCTCCGCCACCTCTGTGTTGTTAGACTGAAGCCATTGCTTTGTCCCTGCCATAAGCTCCCTGCATTTGGCACTGAATATACCCACTCTCCAGACACTGACACAGACTCATCACAAACACTGTAGTATCAAGCTTCATACTCCATATCATATCCATCAAAAAACCAATAACCATATTGCACACCGCTGCCCTGCCTCCAAACTACTGCTGTTGAAACTCTCTTCCATACCACTGTCACCTCAAAACTCCATTATTTGAATCCTCTTCTAGACGACCTCCCATCTCCCAACCTCCATAAACTTCAGCTCATTCAAATCTCTGCAGTTCATCTCCTATCCTGCTCCAAGTCCCTTTCATACATCACCCTATGATGTGGAAATGCCGGCATTGGACTGGGGTGGGCACAGTTAGAAGTCTCCCAACGTCAGGTTAAAGTCCAACAGGTTTATTTGGAATCACGAGCTTTCGGAGCGCTGCTCCTTCATCAGGTGAATGGAGTCTCCACTTACCTGATGAAGGAGCAGCGCTCCGAAAGCTCGTGATTCCAAATAAACCTGTTGGGCTTTAGCCTGGTGTTGGGAGTCTTCTAACTGTTCATCATCCTAGTCCTCAATTACCTACATTAGCTCCCAATTCCCCCACACCTCCAACATCTTACCATCATGATGAGACCTTTTCATGGTCTCACCTCTCACAACAATTGACCACCCCTCCAAATTCTGTGCTCGCCTAAATTTGCAACTCCTCCTCTCTTTCATCACCCCACTATCTGCTCCTGTGCCTTCATTCCAGGATTCTCTTCCTAAATCCCTAAGCATTGTTACCTCCACCTTCCTTTAAGATCCTCCTTAAAACCCATCTCTTTGGTCAAGATTTTAAAGCCTTCTAATATCCCTTTTATCTTGGAATGCTTTTTTTGCCTGACACCTTTGTGAAGCCCCTTTAGATGTTTGTGGATTTTAAAGGAATTCTATAAATGCAAGTTCTTGTTTTGCCTACTAGGCATTAACACCAGGTGAAAATTGGTTTTAATAAAACTCACTAAAGCAGAAAGCACTAATCTGACCAGCAAGAGTAAAATGACAGAAGGATATAAGATGATTCTCGCCCACAGGCAGTTTGAACTGCAATTGGGCGACTGGTATTCACTATGTCTTTCCTGAGCCCCTTTTTAACGACATCACTCTGGGCCATTTTCTGTACTGTTTTTTACCGAAGTATGACGATGGACTGACTGTCTAAGCTAGCAGTTCCAAAACTTTAGCGTGTGACTGTGTAAGCAATTAGAGTTAGAGAATCATATCACACAATGAAGGCCATTCATTGAATCATAGAATCCCTACAGTGCAGAAGGAGGCCATTCAGGCTAGCGAGTCTGCACCAACTCTCCAAAAGAGCATCTTACCCAGGCCTACCACATTCCCATGACCCCACACATTTACTATGGCTAATCCCCCTAATCTACACATTGGGGGGGGGCACGATAACTCAGTGGTTAGTACTGCTGCCTCACAGCACCAGGGACCTGGGTTTGATTCCCAGCTTGAGTCGCTGTCTGTGTGGAGTTTGCATGTTCTTCCCGTGTCTGCGTGGGTTTCCTCCAGGTGATTTGGTTTCCTCCCATACTGTGCTAACCACTGTGCCACCATGCTTGTGCCAGCTCTTTGAAAAAGCAATCCAATTAGTCCTCAGCTCTTTCCCCAAAATGTACAGGTGTGCCTACACTGCAACATGTCAAATAATAGAAAAACATAACTCGGGACGATTAATGATATTTTCTCCAAGGATTGGAACTGGGATATTCCTATTTTATTTGCACTGGGGTGTGGCTGAGATGTCTTCCTCCTCCAAGGCAGCAGTGCTGACTGTAAAGCGAAAGCTCAGGTGGGACAATGCCGGGATTGGCTCTGAGTCCCCAAGAGGTGAACACCTAAGCGGCACGGTAGCACAGTGGTTAGCACTGCTGCTTCACAGCTCCAGGGTCCCGGGTTCGATTCCCGGCTCGGGGTCACTGTCTGTGTGGAGTTTGCACATTCTCCTCGTGTCTGCGTGGGTTTCCTCCAGGTGCTCCGGTTTCCTCCCACAGTCCAAAGATGTGCGGGTTAAGTTGATTGGCCAGGTTAAAAATTGCCCCTGAGATGCGTAGGTTTGAGGGATTAGCAAGTAAATATGTGGGGATAGGGCCTGGGTGGGATTGTGGTCGGTGCAGACTCGATGGGCCGAATGGCCTCCTTCCGCACTGTAGGGTTTCTATGATTTCTTACTCCATGGCCCCAGCACCGTCTCCATCAGAGCCTGCCCTCACAACTGTTCCCCCTTTCCGGTCTCACAACTCTTCCCAGTCTCACAACTCTTCCCAGTCCCCACCCCACTTTTATGCAACCCAATCAAAATTTTTCAATGGCAATAGGACCTCATTATTTTTCTAGTGATTACCAGTGATTAGGATTATCTCTATCTTACTGAAGACCAGCTTTGGAATTAGATGGAATACGAGTAGCTGGGCTACATTCTCACGCTGTCTTCGAATGTACTGAAGCCCCAGTTTGTCTTTTTCCTCTGATGGAGAAATCCAGCACGAGGGGGCATGGCTTTAAATTGAGGGGGGGTAATTATAGAACCGATGTCAGGGGTAGGTTCTTTACCCAGAGGGTGGTGAGGGATTGGAATGCCCTGCCAGCATCAGTAGTAAATGCGCCTAGTTTGGGGGCGTTTAAGAGATCCGTAGATAGGTTCATGGACGAAAAGAAATTGGTTTAGGTTGGAGGGTCACAGTTTTTTTTTAACTGGTCGGTGCAACATCGTGGGCCGAAGGGCCTGTTCTGCGCTGTAATGTTCTATGTTCTATGTTCTATGTTTGATACTGTAAATTACCTTCCAGAGAAGATGTTCTTGGGATCCACACCAATTGGTGAAGCCAAAACCAAGACATACCTTTTCTTGATTGTGAGAGCTTATTGACTTGTTCAGTCTCGGTTCTTCTCCCACACAACCAGCAAGAGGAAAGTGATAGAAGGATATAAGATATAAGATGATTCTCGCCCACAGGCAGTTTGAACTGCAGTGTCCCTGCTATCCCCTATTGATATGTGCTCAATGATACCCATTACCTGTTTCTCTTAACCTTAACAACGACATTAACAAACATTCACAATGTAATTAACAAGATATTAACACAGGAGATCACTTACGTATTCTGCTTCTCCAGATGGATGACTTTTCTCTGCAGTTCATAGTTCTGGGCCGTGCAGGCTGCCATTCTGAAGGTGAAAGTGAGAGAACACAAGGGTATACTAAATGTAATAGAGAGCACTGGGTAACTCCAGTATCCACATCATAACTCCAGTATAACAGAGAGTACTGTAACCGGAATATAGTCAAGGTCTGAGTGCACATGAGCTTTGTCTTTTAGTGCAGCATGATGGCACAGCGATTAGCACTGCTGCCTCGATTCTGGCCTTGGGTCACTGTCTGTGTGGAGTTTGCACGTTCTCCCCGTGTCTGCATGGGTTTCCTCCGGGTGCTCCGGTTTCCTCCCATAGTCCAAAGATGTGCAGATTAGGTGGATTGGCCATAATCAATGTGCAGGGTTATGAGTTAGGGTGGGGAATTGGGCCGAGGTAGAGTGCTCTTTCGGAGGATCAGTGCAATGTCTATGGGCTGAGTGGCATTTATCTGCCTATGGACTGCCACAGGGATTACAGGGACCACAATTATTTAGAATTTACATTAATGACTTGGACAATGGAAGTGAATGTACTGTTGCCAAGTTCGTGGATGATACAAAAATAGGTGGGAAGGCAAGTGGTGAGGATGACACAAAGAGTCTACAGACAGCTATAGACAGGTTAGGTGAGCGAGGAATAACTTGGCAGATGGAATATAATGTAGGAAAATGTGAAGTTACTCACTTTGGTAGGAAGAACAAAGGAACTGAATATTATTTAAATGGAGAAAGACAGCAGAAAGCTGCAGCACAGAGGGATTTGGGGGTCCTCGTGCATAAATCACAAAAAGCGAGCATGCAAGTTTAGCAGGGAATAGGGGAGGCAAATGGAATGTTGGTCTTTATTTCAAAAGGAATGAAGTATAAAAATAGGGAAGTCTTGCTAAAATTATACAAGGCATGAGTTAGACCACATCTGGAATACTGTGAACAGTCTTGTTCCCCTTATCAAAGGAAAGATATACTGGCATTGGAGGGCACTCCAGAGAAGTTCACGAGGTTGATCCTGGGTGTGGAGGGATTTTCTTATGAGGGGACATTAAGTAGGTTAGGTCTACTGGAGTTTAGAAGAATGAGAGACAACCATATTGTGGCATATAGGATTCTCAGGGTGCTTGACAGGGTAGATGCTGAGAGGGTGTTTCCCCATGTGGAGAAGTCTAGGACCAGAGAGCATAATCTCAGATTAAGTAAGAGTGAGGGGGAATTTCTTCTCTGAGGGTAGTGAATCTGTGGAATTCTTTACTGCAGAAAGCTGTAGAGGCTGGGTCATTAAGTATGTTCAAGGCTGAGATAGACGGATTTTTAATCAGTGAGGGAGTCGAGGATTATGGGGATAAAGCGAGAAAGTGGAGCTGAGGATTATATCCGATCAGTCGTGATCTCACTGAATGGCGGAGCAGACCTGAAGAGTTAAATGGCTTACTTCTGCTCCTAGGTCTTATGGTCTAAGTCTCATCCACCCACATGCAGCCACATTGCTGAGACTCAAAGAGCCCTTTAATGCTGGCTAGGATGGAGAGGATGTGCTTCACCACTGAGAAACCACTTAGTTAATGGCCTCACAACGATTTTCCTGCACCAACCTGAACTGCCCTTTGTCAAAGATTAAATGTTGAACTGGCACAGACAGAGATTGGGTAAAATCATAGAACCGTAGAATCCTACAGTGCCAGAAGGAGGCCATTCGGCCCATCGAGTCTGCACCGACCACAATCCCACCCAGACCCTATTCCTGTAACCCTTCATATTTACCCTGCTAATCCCCCTGACACTAAAGGCAATTTTAGCATGGCCAATCAACCTAACCCGCACATCTTTGGACTGCGGGAGGAAACCGGAGCACCCGGAGGAAACCCACGCAGACACGGGGAGAATGTGCAAACTCCACACAGACAGTCACCCAAGATGTCACCCAAAGATGTGCAGGTTAGGTTGATTGGCCAGGTTAAAAAGTTGTCCCTTAGAGTCCTGAGATGTGTAGGTTGGAGGGATTGGCGGGTAGATATGTGGGGGTGGGGCCTGGGTGGGATTGTGGTCGGTGCAGACTCGATGGGCCGAATGGCCTCCTTCTGCACTGTAGGGTTTCTATGTTTCTATAAGCCAGGAGCCGAACCCGGGTCTCTGGCGCTGTGAGGCAACAGTACTAACCACTGTGCTACCCCAAAATGTGGACAAATTGCACCGTTGACCTCTGCTCCAATCCCTCTGAAACCTCACCAGGTGACATGTTTCTGCCTTTCAAAATGGATTGGGGGCTGAAAGGTGCAGGAGAGAGCCACTCTATTCACAAATGAATTGCTGTTCCGTTTTTGTCCTGGCTTCCGAGGATACGTATTAAATGACTATGCCCAGAGGATAATGTGATCTTGTCACGCTCTGTCCTTCACACTTCCTTCAATCTTCACCCTCCCTGTCACATCTTTTTTCCCTTTTCCTTTGCCCCAATTCCACCACAGTGTTAGCTGAGATAGGCCAGTCAGCACAAAGCCAGTGGAAAGTCCCAGCACCGCTCTGCCAGGTGTTGTTCCAACCATTATCCCTCACCTGTTTTCCAGGCCGTCAATGTACTCCTTTTTCTTTTTGCGGCTCTCTTGCGCAGACTGTTTATTCCGGATCTTTCTCCTGATCTTCTTTAAAATCCGTTCTTCTTGCTGAGAAGGGGAAAAGAACACAACTCATCCAATCCATTCACATTCTGATTTAATTACTGCTAATAGAGAACAAGAGAAAGGGAGGGAGGGAGGGAGAGAACAAGAGAAAGGGAGGGAGGGAGGGAGGGAGAGAACAAGAGAAAAACAGAGGGAATATGTGTGTGAGAGAGGGAATGAGCAAGGGAGAAAGAAGGTATGTTTGAGAGACAAAGGGAGAGAGTAGGTGTGAGATAGATACAGATAAAAGGAGAAATAAAGAAACGGAGACCATAGAGTGGGTGAGGAAAAGATAGAAAGAGATATAGAAAAGGAGTCAGTGCATGTGTGTGTGTGAGAGAGAGAGGGGTGGAGAGAGAATGGGGGAGGGGGAAAAGGGGACACACAAAACGACAAACAATCAAACTGGAATTGGCTGCCGGCTTTAAATGGAAGGGGCAGAAAAAAATATCAGGCGACTGATACCTTCAGAGGGAGCAGTAAAGATGGCAGTGAAAGCACAGGCAGTTTAAAGTCGAGGGCAAGTAAAACTGAGACTGTGCCAATCCAAGGGTAACTCAATAGAACCACTCAGCCTTAAATTCAGTCAACGGAAAAAGTTGTCGCAAACTAAGGAGTGGCAATGACTTTATAAAAAAATGTTTCAGTAATGAATGTAACAATCCTCTTTCGCCCCATCAGTATCCGGGAGGGAGTTTAACCCACTGGTGAGACAGAACATGTGCCTATAATTAAGTGGACCTTTTGGGTATTGGGCAGAAGAATATTAGTGGGTATGTTATATCAGTTAAATAAACATCCCTTGAATAAAAATCCCCTTTATGTTTTGTAAAAAAGTTAGGAATGGCAGGAAATGTTTCCCTACCTCAGTAAAAGGGACTGAAAGTTCTGATTCAAGATACTATAGAAATGATTTTGTCTCTGGATTTATACCAGTGAGTACTGAAGGACTGACTGGCCTATTCCATTTCACTAACTGATGCACCATCAATCAAGCAAAGACTAGTTAGTATGCAAGAACAAATAGGCTTTTATTAGCAAAAGACTTAGAGCACACCCATGTCGATGAACTGGTCCAGACTGAGGCAGGGGGTGGGGAGCAGCCGCCTTTATACCTGGACCAGGGCGAGGAGGAGTCCCGGGCAGGGCTGGCAGGGATGTGTCCAGGCATGTCACACACACAGGCAATAAGCTAACAGTGGTTTACCACACTAACATACATTTAGCAGATAGGCCTTCTAAAATATATATCTCTGCCATGGCACCTTCTGGCAGTATGGGCCTGTGAATGGACTTGTTCTGTTGTCCGCAGGCCTGTATATAACCACAGCTTTCAATGTATTTTATTGTTTGGCCTTCTATCCATGTCTTCATACTCTACACGCTGATATTGAACACACTCCCCCAGGACACTCCATCCTCCCCACTGTCTGTTTCTAAGTTGCTAAGTTTGCCAGTAAAACCGTGTTGGAAGAGGATGATTAATTTCTCTAAAACCCAGCAATGGCAGGGAATTCACAGCAGGTCTATCAACAACCGAAAAAAGAGAAGACAGCTCAATGTTCCAGGCGGATTATGCCTGCCAAGATCGGAATCCAAAGCCTGAAGCCATCATCCTCTCTGGAGGCATCTGGATGTACGATGCAATTTCTAATTTCCCTTTTTTCATCCCAATCATTTGCAGCAAAGCACCCCACCTGACAGCTTGGCTGAGATTGGGAATTCGCCATTTGCCAAAACTGGAGTTGGCCATTTACCGAAACAGGAATTGGCCATTAGGCCCCCTGAGCCTGATTACCATTAAATTAGAGCATGGCTGTGCTGTGTTTTAATTCTATTTACCTGCCTTGGTTCCGTAACCTTTAACACCCTTACCGAACTAAAACATACCAACCTCAGTTTTGACATTTCAGTTGATCCGTTGCCTCAACAGCTTTTGTGGAGGACAGAATTACCTCTACCCAGGGCTTCCTGGCATCACCTCCGAATAGCCTAGTTCTAATTGTAATGTCCCGTAGTTCTGGGCTACCTGCACTGTGATTCTCTCTACAATCACAATACCCCCCCAACCGCCCAAAACTAATAACTTATCTGTATCTACCCTATTCATTCCTTAAGCATCTCAATAAGCCCTTAATCTTCTATACTGAAGGGAATACACACTTAAGCAATCTGTCCTCCTAATTTAGCCATGATGTGGAGATGCTGGCGTTGGACTGGGGTGGGCACAGTAAGAAGTCTCACAACACCAGGTTGAAGTCCAACAGGTTTACATGGAATCACGAGCTTTCAGAGCGCTGCTCATTTATCAGGTGATTCCAAATAAACCTGTTGGGCTTTACCCTGGTGTTGTGAGACTTCTTATTCGTAATTTAGCCATTTTAGCACAAGTATCATTCTAGTGAATCTGTGCTGCCACTATACCCTCCCTGAGGTGAGGTGTCCAAAACTGAATATTCAAGAGGGCTTCTAACCAGAGCACTAACTGTAACATAACTTCAAAGAACAAAGAACAATACAGCACAGGAACAGGCCCTTCGGCCCTCCAAGCTCGCGCCGCTCCCTGGTCCAAACTAGACCATTCTTTTGTATCCCTCCATTCCCACTCCGTTCATATGGCTGTCTAGATAAGTCTCAAACGTTCCCAGTGTGTCCGCCTCCACCACCTTGCCTGGCAGCGCATTCCAGGCCCCCACCACCCTCTGTGTAAAATATGTCCTTCTGATATCTGTGTTAAACCTCCCCCCCTTCACCTTGAACCTATGACCCCTCGTGAACGTCACCACCGACCTGGGGAAAAGCTTCCCACCGTTCACCCTATCTATGCCTTTCATAATTTTATACACCTCTTTTAAGTCTCCCCTCATCCTCCGTCTTTCCAGGGAGAACAACCCCAGTTTACCCAATCTCTCCTCATAACCAAGCCCCTCCATACCAGGCAACATCCTGGTAAACCTTCTCTGTACTCTCTCCAAAGCCTCCACGTCCTTCTGGTAGTGTGGCGACCAGAACTGGACGCAGTATTCCAAATGCGGCCGAACCAATGTTCTATACATCTGCAACATCAGACCCCAACTTTTATACTCTATGCCCCGTCCTATAAAGGCAAGCATGCCATATGCCTTCTTCACCACCTTCTCCACCTGTGACGTCACCTTTAAGGATCTGTGGACTTGCACACCCAGGTCCCTCTGCGTATCTACACCCTTTATGGTTCTGCCATTTATCGTATAGCTCCTCCCTACATTATTTCTACCAAAATGCATCACTTTGCATTTATCAGGATTGAACTCCATCTGCCATTTCTTTGCCCAAATTTCCAGCCTATCTATATCCTTCTGTAGCTTCTGACAATGCTCCTCACTATCTGCAAGTCCTGCCAATTTTGTGTCGTCCGCAAACTTACTGATCACCCCAGTTACACCTTCTTCCAGATCATTTATATAAATCACAAACAGCAGAGGTCCCAATACAGAGCCCTGCGGAATACCACTAGTCGCAGGCCTCCAGCCGGAAAAAGACCCTTCCACTACCACCCTCTGTCTTCTGTGACCAAGCCAGTTCTCCACCCATCTAGCCACCTCCCCCTTTATCCCATGAGATCCAACCTTTTTCACTAGCCTACCATGAGGGACTTTGTCAAACGCTTTACTAAAGTCCATATAGACGACATCCACGGCCCTTCCCTCGTCAACCATTCTGGTCACTTCTTCAAAAAACTCCACCAGGTTAGTGAGGCATGACCTCCCTCTCACAAAACCATGCTGACTATCGTTAATGAGTTTATTCCTTTCTAAATGCGCATACATCCTATCTCTAAGAATCTTCTCCAACAACTTCCCCACCACGGACGTCAAGCTCACCGGCCTATAATTACCCGGGTTATCCTTCCTACCCTTCTTAAATAACGGGACCACATTGGCTATCCTCCAATCCTCTGGGACCTCACCTGCATCCAGTGACGAGACAAAGATTTGCGTCAGAGGCCCAGCGATTTCATCTCTCGTCTCCCTGAGCAACCTTGGATAGATTCCATCAGGCCCTGGGGATTTGTCAGTCTTTATATTCTCTAACAAACCTAACACTTCCTCCTTTGTAATGGAGATTTTCTCCAACGGTTCAACACTCCCCTCCGAGACACTCCCAGTCAACACATCCCTCTCCTTTGTGAATACCGACGCAAAGTATTCATTTAGGATCTCCCCTACTTCTTTGGGTTCCAAGCATAATTCCCCACTTTTGTCCCTGAGAGGTCCGATTTTTTCCCTGACAACCCTTTTGTTCCTAACGTATGAATAAAATGCCTTGGGATTCTCCTTAATCCTGTCTGCCAAGAACATTTCGTGACCCCTTTTTGCTCTTCTAATTCCCCGTTTGAGTTCTTTCCTACTTTCTTTGTACTCCTCCAGAGCTCCCTCCATTTTTAGCTGCCTGGACCTAACATACGCCTCTCTTTTCTTTTTGACCAGTCCCTCAATTTCCCTGGTTATCCACGGTTCTCGAATCGTACCCTTCCTATCCTTCTTTTTTACAGGCACATGCCTGTCCTGTAGCCCTAACAACTGTTCCTTAAAAGACTCCCACATGGCAGATGTGGATTTACCCTCAAACAACCTCTCCCAATCAAGAGCTGCCAATTTCTGCCTAATCCCACTAAAGTTAGCCTTCCCCCAATCCAACACCTTACCCTTGGGACACCACTCATCCTTTTCCATCACTATCCTAAAGCTAACAGAATTGTGGTCACTATTTGCCACATGTTCCCCTACCGAAACTTTGAAGACCTGACCGGGCTCATTCCCCAGTACGAGGTCCAGTATAGCCCCCTCTCTAGTCGGGCTATCTACATATTGTTCCAAAGAACCCTCCTGTACGCATTTTACAAATTCCTCCCCATTCAGAGTCCCTGCTCTCAGCGATTTCCAGTCTATACCAAGGAAATTGAAGTCTCCCACTACAACAACCCTATTTTTCCTGCACCTATCCAGTATCTCCTGACATATCCGTTCTTCCACTTCCCTTGGGCTGTTGGGGGGCCTGTAGTACACCCCCAACATAGTGACTGCGCCCTTCCTGTTTCTAAGCTCCACCCAGAGTGACTCGTTACACGACCCCTCTGAATTGTCCTCCCTCTGCACCGCTGTAATATGCTCTCCAACTAATACTGCTACTCCCCACCTCTTTTGGCCCCTCCTCTGTCTCGCCTAAAACACTTGTACCCCGGAATATTCAGTTGCCAGTCCTGTCCCTCTTTCAACCAAGTCTCTGTCACCGCAACCACATCCAAATTCCTCGTGAGCATTAAGGCCCTAAGTTCGTCTGTCTTACCTGCTACGCTCCTTGCATTGAAGTATAAGCACTCCAGACCTCCAGGCCCAGTGAGGTCATCCTCCCCCAGAGTGCTCTTCTTCTTTGCCAGCCTTGTCCCAGCCCCAAGCTCGTCCCCAGCCTCTACACTTGTAGACCTAATATTTTGATCCCCACCCCCCTGCCATACTAGTTTAAACCCCCCCAAACTGCACTAGCAAAACTCCCAGCCAGGATATTCATGCCCTTCCAACTTAGTTGTGACCTGTCCTTCTTGTACAGGTGCCATCCTCTCCTGAAAACTTCCCATTGATCTAGGAAAATGAAGCCCTCCCTCCTGGACCAGTCCTTTAGCCAAGCATTCAATTGTACTAACTCCCTATTCCTAGCCTCACTGGCACGAGGCATTGGGAGCAGCCCAGAGATGGCCACCCTGGAGGCCCTACTTTTTAGCCTATTTCCCAACTCCCTGAATTGCTCTCGTAGGATCCCCCTGCTCTTCCTATCTACGTCATTTGCACCAGTGTGTACAATGCGGATAGGAGGCATATTAAAAGGGGAAGATAAAGCTGCCAGCTGCCAGTCCTGTCCCTCTTTCAACCAAGTCTCTGTCACCGTTTCTTTATCTTCCCCTTTTAATATGCCTCCTATCCGCTCGGAGACATCCATGACCCCAGCACCAGGTAGGCAGACTACCATCCTGGAGTCTCGTTCGCACCCACAGAATCGCCTGTCTGTGCCTCTAACCGACGCATCCCCCACCACTATTGCTCTCCTAACCCCTCTCTTTCCTTTCCAGGCCACAGAGCCTGACTGTGTGCCAGTGACCTGGTCACTGTGGCTTACCCCTGGAGAGTCATCCTCCTCCACACTATCCAAAACAATATACTTGTTTTGGAGTGGGACAACCACAGGTGACCCCTCCTCTAATTGCTCACTCCCCTCCCCTCTCACACCTGTCGCCGAGCCCTTCCTATTATGAGAGACAGCCACTGGAGTACTCTCTGGTACGTTACCCTTCTGACCTTTACTCCTCCTAACTGTGACCCACGTGTCTTCCTCCCGATGCCCCGGTGTAACTAGTTCCCTATAACTCATGTCAATTATTCTCTCATTCTCCCTGACTAGACCAAGGTCAGCAATCTGCAGCTCCAGTTCCCTGACGCGGTCCCTCAGGAGCTGCAGTTCCACGCACCTGGCACAAATGTGAACCTCTGGGAGGCTAGGTGTTTCCAGGAACTCCCACATCCCACACCGGAAGCACCGAACTGGTCTATCACTCATAGTTACCCTTATCCTATATAGGTTTGGATAAAAATAACTTACCTTGCCTCGCCCTTTCAGCCTAAGCCCTGTGAGCCAAAGCCCTTATAGCTCACACTCTGCTTCCCACACACTCTGCTGCCCGCTCCCGACGCTGCCCGCTTCCCACACACTCTGCTGCCCGCTTCCATCCCTTATATTCCAGAACTCTTGAGACAAAGGATAACATTTCCAAAATAACAAACAATGCACCTCCCCTAGTTCACACTGGTCTACTTAGCACCTGCCTACTCCAGTTACTACCAGTGTGCTTCAGTTATTGCCAGGCTACTGCAGATAGCACTGGCTTTCTCCAGATATTACCAACCTGCTCCAGTTAGCACCGACCTGCTCCTGTTAGCACCGACCTGCTCCAGTTAGCACTGACCTGCTCCAGTTAGCACCGACCTGCTCCTGTTAGCACCGACCTGCTCCTGTTAGCACCGACCTGCTCCGGTTAGCACCGACCTGCTCTGGTTAGCACCGACCTGCTCCAATGAGCACCAACCTGCTCCAGTTAGCATCGACCTGCTCTGGTTAGCACTGACCTGCTCCAATGAGCACCGACTTGCTCTGGTTAGCACTGACCTGTTCTGGTTAGCACCGACTTGCTCTGGTTAGCACCGACCTGTTCTGGTTAGCACCGACCTGCTCTGGTTGGCAACAACCTGCTCCAATGAGCACCGACCTACTCTGGTTAGCACCGAACTGCTCTGGTTAGCACTGACCTGCTCCAATGAGCACTGACTTGCTCTGGTTAGCACCGACCTGTTCTGGTTAGCACCGGCCTGCTCCGGTTAGCATGACCTGCCCCGGTTAGCACCGACCTGCTCCGGTTAGCATGACCTGCCTCGGTTAGCACCAACCTGCTCTGGTTAGCACCGACCTGCTCTGGTTAGCACCGACCTGCTCCGGTTAGCATGACCTGCCCCGGTTAGCACCAACCTGCTCCAATGAGCACCGACCTAGTCTGGGTCGCAACGACCTGCTCTGGTTAGCACTGCCCTACTCTGGTTAGCACCAACCTGCTCTGGTTAGCACCAACCTGCTCCGGTTAGCACTAGCCTGCTCTGGTTAGCACTGACCTGCTCCGGTTAGCACTGACCTGCTCCGGTTAGCAATGAGCTGCTCCGGTTAGCACTGAGCTGCTCCGGTTAGCACTGACCTGCTCTGGTTAACATTGACCTGCTCTGGTTAGCACCGACCTGCTCTGGTTAGCATTGACCTGCTCCAGTTAGCACCAGCCTGCTCCGGTTAGCACCGACCTGCTCCAGTTAGCACTGACCTGCTATGGTTAGCAGCAGCCTGTCCTGGTTAGTGCTGCCCCTGTTCTGATCCACCCCACCTCTGCTCTGATTAGTACTGCCCCTGCTCTGATTCACTCCACCTCTGCTCTGATTAGTACTGCTCCTGCTCTGATTCACTCCACCGCTGCTCTGATTAGTACTGCTCCTGCTCTGATTCACTCCATCTCTGCTCTGGTTAGTACTGCTCCTGCTCTGATCCACTCCACTTCTGCTCTGGTTAGTACTGCCCCTGCTCTGATCCACTCCACCTCTGCTCTGATTAGTACTGCCCCTGCTCTGATCCACTCCACCTCTGCTCTGATTAGTACTGCTCCTGCTCTGATCCACTCCACCTCTGCTCTGATTAGTACTGCCCCTGCTCTGATCCACTCCACCTTTGCTCTGATTAGTACTGCCCCTGCTCTGATCCACTCCACCTCTGCTCTGATTAGTACTGCTCCTGCTCTGATCCACTCCACCTCTGCTCTGATTAGTACTGCTCCTGCTCTGATCCACTCCACTTCTTCTCTGGTTAGTACTGCTCCTGCTCTGATTCACTCCACTTCTGCTCTGGTTAGTACTGCTCCTGCTCTGATCCACTCCACTTCTGCTCTGGTTAGTACTGCTCCTGCTCTGATTCACTCCACTTCTGCTCTGGTTAGTACTGCTCCTGCTCTGATTCACTCCACCTCTGCTCTGGTTAGTACTGCTCCTGCTCTGATCCACTCCACTTCTGCTCTGGTTAGTACTGCTCCTGCTCTGATTCACTCCACCTCTGCTCTGATTAGTACTGCTCCTGCTCTGATCCACTCCATCTCTGCTCTGGTTAGTACTGCTCCTGCTCTGATCCACTCCACTTCTGCTCTGGTTAGTACTGCCCCTGCTCTGATCCACTCCACCTCTGCTCTGATTAGTACTGCCCCTGCTCTGATCCACTCCACCTCTGCTCTGATTAGTACTGCTCCTGCTCTGATCCACTCCACCTCTGCTCTGATTAGTACTGCCCCTGCTCTGATCCACTCCACTTCTGCTCTGGTTAGTACTGCCCCTGCTCTGATCCACTCCACCTCTGCTCTGGTTAGTACTGCTCCTGCTCTGATCCACTCCACTTCTGCTCTGGTTAGTACTGCCCCTGCTCTGATCCACTCCACCTCTGCTCTGATTAGTACTGCCCCTGCTCTGATCCACTCCACCTCTGCTCTGATTAGTACTGCTCCTGCTCTGATCCACTCCACATCTGCTCTGATTAGTACTGCCCCTGCTCTGATCCACTCCACCTCTGCTCTGGTTAGTACTGCCCCTGCTCTGATCCACTCCACCTCTGCTCTGATAAGTACTGCTCCTGCTCTGATTCACTCCACCTCTGCTCTGGTTAGTACTGCTCCTGCTCTGATCCACTCCACCTCTGCTCTGATTAGTACTGCTCCTGCTCTGATCCACTCCACCTCTGCTCTGATTAGTACTGCTCCTGCTCTGATTCACTCCATCTCTGCTCTGGTTAGTACTGCTCCTGCTCTGATTCACTCCATCTCTGCTCTGGTTAGTACTGGTCCTGCTCTGATCCACTCCACTTCTGCTCTGGTTAGTACTGCCCCTGCTCTGATCCACTCCACCTCTGCTCTGATTAGTACTGCCCCTGCTCTGATCCACTCCACCTCTGCTCTGATTAGTACTGCTCCTGCTCTGATCCACTCCATCTCTGCTCTGGTTAGTACTGCTCCTGCTCTGATCCACTCCATCTCTGCTCTGGTTAGTACTGCTCCTGCTCTGATCCACTCCACTTCTGCTCTGATTAGTACTGCCCCTGCTCTGATCCACTCAACCTCTGCTCTGATTAGTACTGCCCCTGCTCTGATCCACTCCACTTCTGCTCTGGTTAGTACTGCCCCTGCTCTGATCCACTCCACTTCTGCTCTGGTTAGTACTGGTGGAATGCCCTGCCTGCAGCAGTAGTGGACTCGCCAACATTAAGGGCATTTAAAGGGTCATTGGATAAATATATGGATGATATTGGAATAGTGTAGATTAGAGGGGCTTTAGATTGGTTTCACTAGTCGGCGCAACATCGAGGGCCGAAGGGCCTGTACTGCGCTGTTATGTTCTATGTTCTATGTACTGCTCCTGCTCTGATCCACTCCACCTCTGCTCTGGTTTGAACAATGCAAGCGGTGATTAGCTGTCAACGTACCTTAGTCAGTGGCAGCTGTGATGGAAGCGAGACCCCCTCTTTCACCAATAACTTCCTCTCATCTTCGTTGAGTACGAGATCTCGAACCTGGTGTGGCTGCAGCTGCGGCTTGTGCTGTTGTTGCAAAAAAGGAAATGAGAGTCTGTGATAAATACATAAAGTGGAGATGCCGGCGTTGGACTGGGGTAAACACAGTAAGAAGTCTCACAACACCAGGTTAAAGTCCAACAGATTCATTTGGTAGCACAAGCCACTAGCTTTCGGAGCGCTGCTCCTTCATCAGGTGACTCACCTGATGAAGGAGCAGCGCTCTGAAAGCTTGTGGCTTGTGCTACCAAATAAACGTGTTGGACTTTAACCTGGTGTTGTGAGATTCTTACTATAAACACAGAAACACAGAGGGAACAGCAGAGTTACTGCAGCAAAGAACAAAAGGGAAGATTTACATTTATATAGCACCTTTCACAACCTCAGGACACATCAAAGCACTTCACGCCCAATGTTGATACTGCTGATGTTTAATGTGGGAATCGCAGCAGCCAATCACAGCAAGCTGTCACAAACAGCAACACGATCATCTGTTTTTAGCTGAGGGATGTTGGCTGAGGGATGAATATTGACCAGGATACTGGGAAGAACTCCCCTGCTCTTCAAATAATATCATGGGATTTTTTTACATCCACCTGAGAGGGCAATTGAAGCCTCAGTTCATAGAACATAGAACATAGAACAGTACAGCACAGAACAGGCCCTTCGGCCCACAATGTTGTGCCGAGCTTTATCTGAAACCAAGATCAAGCTATCCCACTCCTTATCATCCTGGTGTGCTCCATGTGCCTATCCAATAACCGCTTAAATGTTCCTAAAGTGTCTGACTCCACTATCACTGCAGGCAGTCCATTCCACACCCCAACCACTCTCTGCGTAAAGAACCTACCTCTGATATCCTTCCTGTATCTCCCACCACGAACCCTATAGTTATGTCCCCTTGTAATAGCTCCATCCACCCGAGGAAATAGTCTTTGAACGTTCACTCTATCTATCCCCTTCATCATTTTATAAACCTCTATTAAGTCTCCCCTCAGCCTCCTCCGCTCCAGAGAGAACAGCCCTAGCTCCCGCAACCTTTCCTCATAAGACCTACCCTCCAAACCAGGCAGCATCCTGGTAAATCTCCTCTGCACTCTTTCCAGCGCTTCCACATCCTTCCTATAGTGAGGTGACCAGAGCTGCACACAATACTCCAAATGTGGTCTCACCAAGGTCCTGTACAGTTGCAGCATAACCCCACGGCTCTTAAACTCCAACCCCCTGTTAATAAAAGCTAACACACTATAGGCCTTCTTCACAGCTCTATCCACTTGAGTGGCAACCTTTAGAGATCTGTGGATATGAACCCCAAGATCTCACTGTTCCTCCACAGTCTTCAGAACCCTACCTTTGACCCTGTAATCCACATTTAAATTAGTCCTACCAAAATGAATCACCTCACATTTATCAGGGTTAAACTCCATTTGCCATTTTTCAGCCCAGCTTTGCATCCTATCTATGTCTCTTTGCAGCCCACAACAGCCCTCCACCTCATCCACTACTCCACCAATCTTGGTGTCATCAGCAAATTTACTGATCCACCCTTCAGTCCCCTCCTTTAAGTCATTAATAAAAATCACAAAGAGCAGAGGACCAAGCACTGATCCCTGCGGCACTCCGCTAGCAACCTGCCTCCAATCCGAAAATTTTCCATCGACCACCACCCTCTGTCTTCGATCAGACAGCCAGTTACCTATCCAATCGGCCAACTTTCCCTCTATCCCGCACCTCCTCACTTTCATCATAAGCCGACCATGGGGGACCTTATCACCTTACTAAAATCCATGTATATGACATCAACTGCCCTACCTTCATCAACACACTTAGTTACCTCCTCAAAAAATTCTATCAAATTTGTGAGGCATGACTTGCCCTTCACGAATCCGTGCTGGCTATCCCGGATTAATCCGCATCTTTCTAAATGGTCGTAAATCCCATCTCTAAGGACCTTTTCCATCAATTTACCAACCACCGAAGTAAGACTAACCGGTCTATAATTACCAGGGTCATTTCTATTCCCTTTCTTAAACAGAGGAACAACATTCACCATTCTCCAGTCCTCTGGCACCATCCCCGTGGACAGCGAGGACCCAAAGATCAAAGCCAAAGGCTCTGCAATCTCATCCCTTGCCTCCCAAAGAATCCTAGGATACATTTCATCAGGCCCAGGGGACCTATCGACCTTCAGTTTATTCAAAACTGCCAGGACATCCTCCCTCCGAACATCTATTTCCTCCAGCCTATTAGCCTGTAACACCTTCTCTTCCTCAAAAACATGGCCCCTCTCCTTGGTGAACACTGAAGAAAAGTATTCATTCATCACCTCGCCTATCTCTACTGACTCCATACACAAGTTCCCACTACTGTCCTTGACCGGCCCTAACCTCACCCTGGTCATTCTTTTATTCCTCACATAAGAGTAAAAAGCCTTGGGGTTTTCCTTGATCCGACCCGCCAAGGACTTCTCGTGTCCCCTCCTAGCTCTCCTAAGCCCCTTTTTCAGCTCATTCCTTGCTAACTTGTAACCCTCAATCGAGCCTCATCTGGAAGATGGCACCTCTGACAATGCAACACTGCCTCAGTATTGCACTGATGGGTCAGCCTGGAATATCCCAGAAGGGAGAAACAGTTTGGACCAATATTCTTATTTCCCTGTTTTACTGGTGGTCCATTTTAAAGTACATGGCCAGAATTTTTCAGCCATTCCCGCCAGTGGGATTCTCTGGTCCTGCCGCAGTGAATGGAGATGTGGCTGAGCGCCAAATTCTCCGTCCTCTCTTGCAGCGGAGATGGGGCGTGAACAGCCGGAAAGCTCCCCCCTTCAAGACCGGTACGAACCAGTATTCTTATTTCCCTGATTTACTGTTTTTATCCTCCTGGAAAATCTTCCTGGTGACTCAGAGACAAGATTGCTTCTGATCCAGGATGGCTTTAACAAGAGCATTGTTAACAAATTCAAACCCAGGGACTGTCATTAACTAGCAGGAGGATTTATAACTTTTCCCTCCTTTCACTCGATATCAATATTTTACCTCAGTTTAGCTCGGCACAACATCGTGGGCCGAAGGGCCTGTTCTGTGCTGTACTGTTCTATGTTCTATGTTCTTTAGGTATAAACTTTTATTAACAGTCCTAAATAATCAAGTACCTCACAAAGTATCAATTAGGCAACTAGTTAGATCCAAAATGAACAAGTGGTCAATTGATGATTGTGAAGTCGCACGGGCTAGCATAGCCAATTGTTACAGCCCAGATGAAGGCCATTCAGCCCATTATGTCTATGCAAGCTCTAGGCTAGACCATTGTTAGAGCATCTCTCCTCATGGCCTGTCTCACTGAGTACCTCCATCTGTGAAGTTGTTTTAAACCTACAAGTTGTGATTAATTTCTCACTCGACCCTGCATTAAAACCAAACTGAAGAGGTCAAATGTAAGAAAGGACACAACACCCAGGTTAGAGAAATTAATTCAGAACAACTTAATCGTGCCGAGCACACACAACCTCACCATTTCACTTGTGTTAGAAAGCAGTAAATCCTTGACAGTGAGTGTCAGGAAATTATTGGGAGCAGATTGTACCGGAATGTTCTGCCTCCCTTCCTCAAAGAGTTGAGAGTTCCAGTCATCTGAGAGATTAAAAACAGAAAAGGACATGACAATCTGTTAACATTTACCTCAGAATTTCTATTAGCCAGTCTGTGAATATATAACAGCTTTCACTTATATAGCGCCTTTAACGTGGTAAAGTGTCTCAAGATGGTTCATAGGAGAGTTATAAAATTAAGTTTGATGCCAAGTCTCATATGGATACATTTAAACATTATGGTTACTCAAAGAGGTAGGTGCTAAGGAGAGTCTTAAGTGGGGAAAGACAGGTGGTGAGGGAAAGATGTCTAGGGAGAGATTTTCAAGGCTTCAGGTCTGAAAGTGGAACACTGGTAGGACAAAGTGAGTGGAGGATGCGCAAGAGGCCAAAATTGAAGGAACGCAGAGATCTCACAATATTTTAGGGCAAGAGGAGGTTACAGAGGTAGGGAGGAGCGAGGCAGGGAAAGGTATTTGAATAGAAGGATGAACATTTTAAATATAAAGCATGAATAGATTGAGAACCAATGTCCATTAGATATGATAAGAAGTTTCACAACACCAGGATAAAGTCCAACAGGTTTATTTGGAATCACGAGCTTTCGGAGCGCTACATCAGGTGAGGAAGGAGCAGCGCTCCGAAAGCTCGTGATTCCAAATAAACCTGTTGGACTTTAACCTGGTGTTATGAGACTTCTTACTGAGTCCACCCCAGTCCAACGTCGGATTCTCCACATCATTAGACATAGGGATGAGGCGTGCATGGGAGTTAGTGCTAGTCAGGCTAAAAGCGGCAGTTATGGATGAGCTAAAGCTTATTTTGGGTGGGAGGCAGCAGGCTGACCAGAAGACCATTAGTTTAGTCACGATATAGGAAGCTAAGCCAGAAACTGATTGAAGTAAACAGAAGTCAACAGAAAAGGAAATGTAGATAAAATCCACTATGAAATGGTCATCAATTCTAAATACACATGCTAGTGAACTTGCTGTCTTGTTCCAGTATTTGGAGTTTCTCTGTTATTCTTTGCCTTTCCTTTCCTGTGTTACTTCCCTGAGACATTTCTTCCCCTTTCATTGTTTTTAACGTTACCTGGATAACTCATCCAGAAATGCAATATTCAATGTTTCCATGAGTTTTAGCTTCTCAGGTATAATCCTGACAGGTGAAATGCTGAGGTAAAGAATGAGGGGTGACAAAATTGAAAATTTATGGTTTCATTAGAGGTTATACAGTTTCCAAAATTCTGAGAGGGTTTTTCATGTTAAGCAGCTTGGCAATCTAGTAACGAGAGTACACAAATTCATCGGGGCAAATTTTCCCGTTCCGCCCGCCACAGGAATCGGAGCAAGCGAGGGGCAGACCATGGAAAGGTCCGTTGACCTCGGGCGGGATTTTCCGGTTTCGGGGCAAGCGCAGCCAGAAAATCCTTCCCAAAATGACAGGAATGAGGTGAGGGTTGGGTTGCCAACAGTGATTAAAATGGATTCCTGGAGGTTTCATCACATGACTTATGGGAGGCATGACGGCACAGTGGTTAGCACTGCAGCCTCACAGTGCCAGGGTCCCAGGTTCAATTCCGGCCTCAGGTCTCTGTCTGTGTGGAGTTTGCACATTCTCCCCGTGTCTGCGTGGGTTTCCTCCGGGTGCTCTGGCTTCCTCCCACAGTCCAAAGATGTGTGGGCTAGGTTGACTGGTCATGCTAAATTGCCCCTTAGTGTCAGGGGGATTAGCAGGGTAAATGCATGGGTTGTGGGTATAGCACCTGGGTGGGATTATGGTCAGTATGGACTTGATGGGCCGAATAGCCCATACTGTAGGGATTCTATAGGCCCGATTGTACCAAACTTTTGCGCCCATTTTCGGGCACGAAATCACAGTAAAGCCGGGCGTCAGGCCTTTAACACGATCTGCACCCGAATCTGAGCAGATCGCGGCTTTACTGACACCTGATTCGGGCGCGGGTCTGGTCCACGCCCGGATCGGGCGGCCCGACGATTTAAATGCATTAGCATGCATTTAAATCGACTTAATGAACCGCGCGCCCAACCCTACCGCCAAATCCCACTTTACCGTCTTCTGGTCCGTTCCGCATCCGCGCTTTTAGCAACCTGCAGAATAAAAGTCCGAAGCGGATTTCTATTCTGCAGGTGAACCTCCGAAGCCCTCTCTGCCCTTGTGAAGTCACCATCCTCCTCGACCATCCTTTGCAGACCCCCCCGCTAACCACCTCGGCAGACCCCCCCCCCCCCCCCCCCCCCCGGGATCGGACCCCCCTGGGAGGCAGGCCCCCCTCAACAGATTGCTGGTCTCCCTCCACCATCCTTCTGACCTGCAGTCCTTCGAGAGCCTGCAGCACCTTCCTGGCCTTCCGCTGGCATCCGCCGGGAAGTGGGGGGGGGGGGTGCGGGCTCAGATGGATCCCTGGTTGGGGGGGAGGATGGACGTGGAAGAATCTTGCAAACTGAAAATAATGTAGCATCTTCTTTGTGCTGCCTAATTATCTATGGGAAAGGTAATTAAACTACAGTGTCCTAGTGAGCAATTAGTGACCTGTATAATACATTTGTGACCTGTAACTGGATTGTTGATGCTCAAATGTTCAGAGTCCTGTGGTGAACTTGGAAGAATTGTCCCCGTGGTGGAACTTGGTTGGAAATAAGATTCAAGGAGATTACTAAATCTTGTTTTCATCTGAACATTGCACAGAATTAGAGGAATTCCCTTTGGAAGATAATGTCAAAATTATAATCGCAGGAACTAAAAACCTGACAGTCAAAAATTTAGGAAAATATTTCAAAATATGGATGGGGGGGATATATATTTTGAAATATTTTCCCAAATGTTTGACTGTCAGGTTTTTAGTTCCTGCGATTATAATTTTGACATTATCTTCCAAAGGGAATTCCTCTAATTCTGTGCAATGTTCAGATGAAAACAAGATTTAGTAATCTCCTTGAATCTTATTTCCAACCAAGTTCCACCACGGGGACAATTCTTCCAAGTTCACCACAGGACTCTGAACATTTGAGCATCAACAATCCAGTTACAGATCACAAATGTATTATACAGGTCACTAATTGCTCACTAGGACACTGTAGTTTAATTACCTTTCCCATAGATAATTAGGCAGCACAAAGAAGATGCTACATTATTTTCAGTTTGCAAGATTCTTCCAACTCCATCCTTCCCCCCCCACCTCTGCTCTCTCTGCTGTTTTTTCTTTCGCGCCTGGGCGCGCTGCTTCGGATTTTTTTTTCGAACTGCGCATGCGCAGTTCAGAGCTCCGATCGGTCCGGCAGCGCTAAGCCCCGCCCACAGCGCGGATCGGACCAGAGCTGGCAAAAAGCGTATGGGCGCGCTGCAAAGAGGATTCCGGGCTCGGATCTGAATTACGCCCGGATCCAGCCCTAAGAGTCTGAATGGTAAAATTCCCCCCTATGACTTGCCCCACGCTCCAGCCATTAGTCAGCTGACACATCCATCCTTGTGACTCACTGCCTTCCTGCGCCAACTGGAAAGCAAAAAGACTCATTGCCCAATTGGATGATGCTTGACTTGTCAGCCAATCAGCCTTTCTTTTCCCCATTTTCAATATGTTCCTATCTGGTAAAGAGTGCAATAATCTTCTTTGCCTGATCTGTGACATGGAGCCAGAAATTCATGTAACCTTCCTCATTAGTGGTTAGATTAATGCATTGGGCAATTCCAAACTACCATCGAGATAATAATCTTTTGTGACATTACCATGATTGTGTAAATTATCTTATTTATGCAATAAAATATGCAACAGATTTTGAAAAAAAGATCAGTGTGAGTTGCTACTGTCCTTGATATTGAAGCGAAGTATTCATTTCCACTCGATTTCTCCAGACAAAACTGTAGCTGCTATAACTGTAACGAGTTACTATTTACAAAAGAGGGGAGGTGAAATCTTTAATAAAGGAAAGGTGATTTCGAGGAGGGGACAGATGAGAAAAGTAACCCATAAAAATGTGCATTTGGAAGCTTTTGGATCTCAAAAGGGATATGTTGGACATTTTTGAAAATTAAAGGCAGGATATTTATTATTGCTTTGTAAATTGGATCTAATTTGGAGGTGGAGTGAATTGCACCAGTGCTGGGTCCCACCTTCAGCTTAATGCTTGGACTTTTGTTGAGTGACATTCAAACTCTTTGAATGGAATTGCCTGGTCCAACTTTCACGCCAGCTGCTGGGCTGTGCAGTAAGATGATACCACCATTTCAGATGCTTCCAGTGCTCACAGGGACACCAACGCAAACGCCTTTCTCAAGACGGTGTGTCACACAGGCAGCTAGTGCGTCCTCAAGAAGGCAACCGGCATCCCAAGTGCCATTTACATCAGCTCTACAGATTCAACTTCCTCAACCGTGAAGAATGAAACAAAATAATCTGATGCAAGAGGACAACATCCCTGGGCCAGAATCGATTGTACCATGCATCTTAAAAGAACCTAAAGAGATAGCAGTGGTATTATTACACATACCGAATTTAATAATTCATTAGTAATAGATATAGTGCCAGTGGGCTGGTGGATAGCGAACATCACGCCTCGATTTAAGAAGGGATGTAGAACATGTCCAGGGAACTACAGATCATTCAGTGGAAAACTACAGAGGCAACTTACAAGGATGTTGCCAGCAAATGGACAATTGTATCTCTGAGGAAAGGGCTGCAGTTGTTTTCTTTGGAACAGAGGAGGCTGAGGGGAGATTTAATTGAATTGTATAGCATGATAATGTAGATCGAAGGACCTATTTCTATTAACAGAGAGATCAAAATTGGGGGCGCAGATTTAGAGTATTTGATAAATGGATTAGGGAGGAGTTAAGAAGATTCTTTTCACCCAGATAGTTTTGGGGATCTGGAACTCACTGGTTGAAAAGTTTGTGGGGACAGAATTTCTCTTTCCATTCAAAGAATGCTAGGATATGCACTTGAGGTGCTGTAACTGTCTCTGTCTGCGTGGAGTCTGCACGTTCTCCCCATGTCTGCGTGGGTTTCCTCCGGGTGCTCCGGTTTCCTCCCACACTCCAAAGATGTGCGGGTTAGGTTAATTGGCCGTGCTAAATTGCCCCTTAGTGTCCTTGGGGGTGCATAGGTGGAGGGATTAGCGGGGTAGATATGTGGGGATACGGGGATAGGGCCTGGGTGGGATTGTTGTAGGTGCAGACTCGATGGGCCGGATGACCTCCTTCTGCACTGTAGAGATTCTATGATTCTATAACCTATAGAACTGAGGATCCAGAGTTGGAAGGTGGAATTAAGCTGGATAACTGTTTTCCAGCTGGCACAGGTATGATGGGCTGAATGGCCTCCTTCTGTGCTTCTGTTTCCATGTTTCTACCTTTAATCTTCTGCATAACTTCTGTAAATCTGACTGAATTCCAATTACCATCACTGATACCCCTTCCAGCTGCTCACCTTCATTCCCCAAAACTAAATCCAAAGCTGCCCCTTTTTTGTTGGGTTTTCTGTATACTGGCTAAAACTGGCCTCAGGTGGATTGTACCTGTGGTGGGCTAGCATAGACACAGTGGCCTGAATGGCTTCCTTCTGTGCTGTAATCATTTTATGATTCCATAATTCATTGAAGAATTGGCAGTAGCGCAGGCCCAATGGGCTGAATGGCCTCTTGTGCTACAGCTTCTGTGACTCCAGAACAAAATAATCAAATCATAAAAACTAGAATCAATATTCCTCACTGATTTCTGTATTTTTTTATGAGACTCCTTCCATGCTTCAATCTGGGTGGAAGCATTGAAATGTATATCTGCTGCCCCCTAATGGTTATCCTGAGGTAAGGTAGATTTACAGGATATTGGTCACCTTGAGCCCGATTTTACCATTGCGCCTGTTTTCGGGCGCGAAAACATGGTAAAGTCGGGTGAGAGGCCATTAACGCGATCTGCACCCATGTCCGCGCAGTTGGCCACTTTACCGAGACCCGGGAATGGCCACGATCCGATTCACGCCCAAAACGGGCGCAGTGGCGATTTAAATGCATTTGCATGTGTTTCAATTGAATTAATGAACTGCCCGCCCAACTTTATCAGCATTTCCCCCTTTACCATCGTGTTCGCCAATCCAGAATCGCGCCAAAATGAACCTGCTGAATAAAAGTCTGTTTCGGGTGCCCAGCTGCTGAAGAGGCGAGTTCAGAGCTTCCAACGGCTCTCTGACTCAGATCAGTGGTGGAGGGGGGGAGGGGGGGTGGTAGCGGGTCAGATCATTCTCTGGTTGGGCGGGGAGGAGGGGACTGATGCCAGATCTTTGCCTGGTTGGCAGGGGGAGCCGGGGGGGAAGGGCCGGTCGTTGTCTGGTTGGGAGCTGGGAGGGCCAATCGTTGTCTGGTGAGGGGAGGAGTGAGGCGGGTCAGATCATTCTCTGGTGAGGGGGTGGGGAGGGAGGTGGAGCTGGTCAGATGTTCCTCTGGGGGGGGAGGCGGGGGAGTGAGGCCAGATCATTCTCTGGTTGGGGGGGGTGGGGGAATGAGGTCGGATCATTCTCGGGGGGGGCGGGGGGGAGGAATGAGGTTGGATCATTCTCTGGGGGGTGGGAGTGAGGCCAGGTCATTCTCTGAGGGTGAGGGGGGGAGTGAGGCCAGATCATTCTCTCGGGGGGAGAGGTAGAGGAGGAAGGCGGGTAAGATGTATCTCTGGTGGGGGTGGGGGGAGGCCCGATCGTTCACTGGTGGCGGAGGGGTGGGAGTGGGCGGATGGATCTCTGGCAGGGGGGGGGGGGTTCCGCTGCCACTCTGCAGGCGATCGTGGGGGGGGAAGGGGGAGGGGGGTCGCAATCAGTCTGGGTAGCGGGGGAGTGGGTGGATAAGGGGGACAGTGATGTCTGTGGGGGCCATCGCTCCCGCTTTTTGCTCCCGGGCTGCTTTCTCTGCTTTCTGCGGCTCGGGAGCGATCTGACACGGGCGCGCTTTTCCAAATTTTTTTCTAACTGCGCATGCGCAGTTCAGAGCTCCGATCAGACCAGCAGTGTTTCAGGCACACTAAGTCCCGCCCACAGCGCGAATAGGACCCACAATTTATTTTTCAGGGTGAGAGCGTATGGGGGGCGCCTGAAAGCAGATCTCCAAGTCGGATCTGAATTGTGCCCAGATTCAGCACCTAGAATGAAAATGGTCAAATCAGGGCCCCTTGAGTTCAATTGCTCTGAATACTTCAGATGTTTTTTCCACACTCTGTATATAAGCAAAATCAGGAGCAGCTCTCCTCAATGCCTTTCACAACCTCAGAATGTCCCACCATTCACTACAGCCAATGGAACACTTTAGAACAGTAATCCTTGTTGTAATGTAGGAAACATAGCAGCCAAATTGTGCACACAAGCTCCCACAAGCAGCAATCAGATCATGGGCGATGTCAGTAGAGGTAGAAATATTTTCTGGACATCAGAGCACAGAGAGAACTCCACCATTTCTTCACGTGGTTAGCACTGCTGCCTCACAGCACCAGAGATCCAGGTTCAATTCCAGCCTCAGGTGACTGTGTGTAGTTTGCACGTTCTCCCCGTGTCTGTGTGGGTTTCCTCCCGGTGCTCCGGTTTCCTCCCAAAGTCCAAAGATGTGCGAGTTAGGTTGGTTGGCCATGCTAAATTGCCCCTTAGAGTCAGGGGGACTAACAGGGTAAATACGTGGGATTATGGGGCGAGGGCCTGGGTGGGATTGTAAAGTTTATTTATTAGTCACAAGTGAGGCTCACATTAACACTGCAATGAAGTTACTATGAAAATCCCCTAGTTGCCACACTTCAACGCCTGTTCAGGTACACTGAGGGAGAATTTAGCATGGCCAATGAACCGAACCAGCACGTCTTTCAGATTGTGGGAGGAAACCGGAGGACCCGGAGGAAGCCCACGCAGACACGGAGAACATGCAGACTCCGCACAGACACTGACCCAAGCCGGGAATCAAACTTGGTCCCTAGCGCTGTGAGGCAGCAGTGCTAACCACTGTGCCACTGATTGTTGTCGGTGCAGGCTCGATGGGCCGAATGGCCTCCTTCTGCACTGTAGGGATTCTATGATTCTAAATAGGGCCATGAGATTTATTACATCCACCTGATAGGGCAGACAGGACATTTAAGGTTTCACTCAAAAGACAGTCAAAGATTTGACAGTGCAGCTTTCCCCTCAACACTACACTGGAGTGTGAGTCCAGCATATGTGCTCGAGCTTTGAATGAGTTCCTGACTCAGAGCGAGATTGCTACCATAGTCCTGGATAACACCTTCTGCTGCCAGGAGATGGCTGTTGTCCCTATAATCCATTGTGTAGAGCACTTTGGTTAATTGCAAAGTCATAAGACAACATGAGCATTAAGTTCCCAGCTTTGAGTCTTGGTCAGAAATCCCCTACCCCCGCCAACAATAGCAGTTGGGCACAACAGTTGGGTTTGTTCCTTCTTAACTTGGGAGGGGAGATCAGCCAGGATGGTCACTCCTAACTGCCATCCAGTGAGATCTGCTGGGAAGTCTGGATGTGGCGATGACAGGGATCAGGTTTCTCTGTGAGGCCCACCACAGTGAAACAGCCTCTGGATATCTCCCTGAACTCAAGCATGAAGTACAATCCTTTGAGTCAGGTGCTGAAGAATTCTCAGGATCTTCAGGAGTGAAGTTATGTGGCATGGGGAAATTATTTTAAAGAATTAATAAGTTGCACAGAAAGAGTTCCATGTTTGACGCTGTGTGATTACTTTTTTGAGTTAAAATGTTGAGTGTGCTGCATTCTCACAGGCATTAGAACTGATTGCAGGGAAATTCCTGTTCATGCCTCTTCTATTCACTTCAACTCCGAGAAGCCTGTGGTTAGAGGGAAGCACAGATTCTTACCGAAACCAATGGAGATCTCCGCATCTGGATTATCTGCCTCTGGGACTCCCTGACCAGTAGGCCAGCAGCTGGACTCTGGTCCAGTGTGAAAGGTTGTCTTGGCGCACCCCACTTCAATGTTCCCGGGGCTGTTGGTTGGCACGCAGTGCTGGGGACTATCCAGCTGGTCAGAGAGGTGGTCTTCAGATATCCCACTGTCACTGCCAGCCGAGGACCAGAGCGGGGAGGCAGGTACAGCTTCACCTAGGATCGAAGACAGAAACTCCTCGTTGCTGCTACCACCGTGGATCTGAGGGGCAACAAAAGAGGCTTGGGTTAGTGACAGCTTGAAAGAATTCTACCAATTCTTTACCAACTGAAACTAGGGAGGGTCCTGTGGGGTTACAGTGCTCTGCACTCTATGTGTGTGATGACAATTGATGCACTGTGAGGGTGATTCAGGATTATGATATCCTGTATGTGTGAGGGCGATACAGAGTTATGATTGCCCTGTGTGGGAGTGTTGAATTGGGGCTATATTGCCCTGTGTGGCATTGAGTTAGGGCTATGATTCCCTGCGTAGGCGTGACTCTGGGTTACGATGCCCTGTTTGAGTATTATTCTGAGTTACTGTGCCCCGTAGGTGTGGGAGTGAGTATGGGTTACGATGCCCTGTGTGTGCATGGTTGACTCTGTAATTATATATTCCATGCATGCGGGGGTGTCTTGACATTTTGATGCTGCTTACACTCGGCTGTGCCATCCCCCAGCTCTCTGCACTCCCCCTGCCACCTGCATGGAAGCCCTCATGGCGAAGAATCCCATCCTGTTGGTCAAACAGTAGATCCAGGAGCTCCACACTGTCCAGATCATGAGGCAGGGCATCTGCTGGCATCTATGGAAGGTAAAAAATACACAATCTTTAACCTCAAGTCCAAAGGAACAGGAACAGAAATTAGCCCGGTGGAGTGGTTTCCACAGGTAGTCAATAAAAGATTTTCATAAAGCCAGCCTCTGCAGCAGGGTAAATACGCCACATTCCCGGCCCCACACTGAGACTTAATCCCCACATTGGAGATTTCCACCCTTCGAGTTGAGTGTAACAATGCCCTTCTGTCATTGTGCTGTGCTGTTCCTGATACACTGTACACCACTCTGCTGGGGTAAACCAATTCCTGCTCTCCATGTCCATTTCGAGCTGATCTTCATGCTGCAGAAACCATGGACCCTCCTGTCTCACCAAGTCGGATCGGTACTGCACCTGGGGTTGGGGAGTACAAGGGTCTCCTTCGCACCCCAGTGCCACAAACCAGTGTCTAGTTGGACAACGCTGTGCTGCAGGGCTTCTGCAGCCACTCCAACAAAGGTCGGAAGTTTGACCTGGGGTGCAGTGTGAGGTGAGGCTGGGTGGGGGCAGGGGAGCCTGATGAGGACAAGGGGGGGCAACATGGAAGGAGGGCTGTGCAATGAAGGCGGGGGGTGGGGGGCGGAGGCAAGGGCTCATGATGGCAGACAGAGGGGCAGGGAGGTGAATGAAGAAGATGAATAATGGAAGGAAGAGGGGAGACCAAGGGAGGGAAGCTGAACCCCAACAAGCAAACAAGGGGGTCAAAGGGATATCACATCATTTACTGGAAGGGATGGAGTGGATAGACGTCCAAGTGGGGCATTGGCACTTGCAAGTTATGGGTTTTGGGGCGAGGGTGATTGAACTGAGGAACAGACTTCTTTTTGAGGCTGCCAGCCTTTTTCCTCTGAGTTGCTGACATCCATGGCAAGGTCTGGTGAAGACAGGTGGGCTGGAGAGAATGATATGAGTGTGCTGGACTGGTTTTTAACTATGGTGCTGGGACCTTTGAATTCACCAGTTGGATGGGATGAATCAACTGCTGGCCCATCAGGAGAAATAGAGGGGAACTCACCTAATTAACGAGATTCCATGCACAGGAACTGGAGCAGGATCTCATATTCTGGCCAGTGGGAAAGGGGCCCCTGGGGCCACCCGCCACCACACATTCTCACAAACAGGAAATTCTACCCACAGACTTAAGATGGTCACCGCAAATTACCTGCAATGTTTACAACTGCAAGTTGATCAGTTGTTCTTCCTAGCTCATCATAGGGAAGAGTGAACCATTCAGAAGTGATGGATTGAACTTTAAAAAGTCGATCGCTTAGGCCACAACACAATAGCCAAGGTCTGTCCAGACATGAGCCAATCAATTACCTTCTGTGGAATGCTCAAAACATTATGGAGAGAAGCCATGTGATTGAGATCACACTTTTGAAATGTCTTTTGTTATAAAGCCCTGCTTCCTTTCGAGTAGTCTAGAAAAAGAATACCTGAAAGCAGCACAAGACTGCTTGCCTTGCTCTTTCTCTTTCTGATAAAGGGAACTCTGCTTGCTTATATCATACTGAGGAGAACAGACCCAGAAATTCTAAAGAAGAGTTCAAATCCCAAAGCAGCATTCCCAGGAAAAAAGCAAGGACTACCATTTAAAGAACTACCTCAAGCAACGAACAACAGTGAAGGACTTATAATCAGTGAAATGTTTGCCTTTTATTGTTGAATCATGATTTGGCTAACTTGATTTGTAACTTGTAATTTTGACTGCTTGTGTGAGTGCACCGTGAGTAGGGATGTGTTTACTTTTAAATAAACTTTTTAGTATCTTTATCTGAGTAGGTTTTTAGCACAAACTAACTAGCCCCCTATTGGTTTAAACTCAAGGAAGTTTGTCTGACTGACTTATTTGCAATCAGCACATAAATAGTTAAGTACATACACTGAATTGGCACATTCAGCGGCACAGTGGTTAGCACTGCTGCTTCACAGCGCCAGGGACCCAGGTTCGATTCCAGGCTTGGGTCACTGTCTGTGCGGAGTCTACATGTTCTCCCCGTGTCTGTGTAGGTTTCCTCCGGGTGCTCCGGTTTCCTTCCACAGTCCAAAAGACGTGCTGATTAGGCGCACTGGCCATGCTAAATTCTCCCTCAGTGTTACCCGAACAGACACCGGAGTGTGGTGACTAGGGGATTTTCACAGTAACTTCATTGCAGTGTTAATGTAAGCCTGCTTGTGACACTAATAAATTAACTTAAACTTTTAAAATTCAGTAAACCCTGTTACGATCAACCGAGGAGTAACAAAAAAGGGGTAATTCTTGCAACCATCCTAATCTGGTCGCAAGAATATATCAATAGAGAACAATATGCAGCATTTCATACATATATTATGATTTATTGTGATTAGCTTAATTTCCTGTCATAATGATGGTGAAACTATCAGTGTTCATTGTCATTACTCCACTGAAACTGACAGCAACTGCGAGAGTTCAGGCATGCATGGAGTGACACAGTTAGAAGTTTAACAACACCAGGTTAAAGTCCAACAGGTTTATTTGGTAGCAAAAGCCACACAAGCTTTCGGAGCCTTAAGCTCCTTCTTCAGGTAAGTGGGAATTCTGTTCACAAACAGGGCATATAAAGACACAGACTCAATTTACAGAATAATGGTTGGAATGCGAATCCTCACAGCTAATCAAATCTTAAAGGTACAAACAATGTGAGTGGAGAGTGGAGTGGAGCATCATGAGGTTATCCGTGGGCTTGCGGTACAGTGAGGTACTGAGGTGACCGTCCTTAATGGAGATGCGTGTGTCCAAGAATGCAACCGATTCCGGAGAGTAGTCCATGGTGAGTCTGATGGTGGGATGGAACTTGTTGATGTCATCATATAGTTGTTTCAGTGATTGTTCACCATGAGTCCAAAGGAAGAAAATGTCATCGATGTACCGAGTGTATAGCATCGGTTAACCTCACGATTCTCCACTTCTCCAGCTTCCACCCTAAACACGTTAAAGAAGCCATCCCCTACGGACAAGATCTCCGGATACACAGGATCTGCTCGGATGAGGAGGATCGCAACAGACACCTCCAGACGCTGAAAGATGCCCTCATAAGAACAGGATATGGCGCTCGACTCATCGATCGACAGTTCCAACGCGCCACAGCGAAAAACCGCACCAACCTCCTCAGAAGACAAACACGGGACACGGTGGACAGAGTACCCTTCGTTGTCCAGTACTTCCCCAGAGCGGAGAAGCTACGGCATCTCCTCCGGAGCCTTCAACATGTCATTGATGAAGACGAACATCTTGCCAAGGCCATCCCCACACCCCCACTTCTTGCCTTCAAACAACCGCACAACCTCAAACAGACCATTGTCCGCAGCAAACTACCCAGCCTTCAGGAGAACAGTGACCACGACACCACACAACCCTGCCACAGCAACCTCTGCAAGACCTGCCGGATCATCGACACAGATGCCATCATCTCACGTGAGAACACCATCCACCAGGTACACGGTACATACTCTTGCAACTCGGCCAACGTTGTCTACCTGATACGCTGCAGGAAAGGATGTCCCGAGGCATGGTACATTGGGGAAACCATGCAGACGCTGCGACAACGGATGAATGAACACCGCTCAACAATCACCAGGCAAGACTGTTCTCTTCCTGTTGGGGAGCACTTCAGCGGTCACAGGCTTTCAGCCTCTGATATTCGGGTAAGCGTTCTCCAAGGCAGCCGTCACGACACATGACAGCGCAGAGTCGCTGAGCAGAAACTGATAGCCAAGTTCCGCACACATGAGGACGGCTTCAACCGGGATATTGGGTTCATGTCACACTCTCTGTAACCCCCACAGCTTGCCTGGACCTGCAGAATCTCACTGGCTCTCCTGTCTGGAGACAATACACATCTCTTTAACCTGTCTTAATGCTCTCTCCACTCACATTGTTTGTACCTTTAAGACTTGATTAGCTGTAAGGATTCGCATTCCAACCATTATTCTGTAAATTGAGTTTGTGTCTTTATATGCCCTGTTTGTGAACAGAATTCCCACTCACCTGAAGAAGGAGCTTAAGGCTCCGAAAGCTTGTGTGGCTTTTGCTACCAAATAAACCTGTTGGACTTTAACCTGGTGTTGTTAAACTTACTGTGTTTACCCCAGTCCAACGCCGGCATCTCCACATCGTAACACAGTTAGCCAGAATTTGCTGCCAGTGAATCTACAATCCTCGATAGAATGCATTATGGAGGTTTCCACAGACTGAAATCCACATTGTATCATGAACTGACACTGTTCACCTCGTACCTTTTGAGTGAGGTGGAACTGGATTTTAACAGTGTAATAGCTTCACCATTACTGCTAAACTCCCTGAGAAGCTTATGTTATAGAATCATAGAAACCCTACAGTACAGAAAGAGGTCATTCGGCCCATCGAGTCTGCACCGACCACAATCCCACCCAGGCCCTACCCCCATATCCCTACATATTTACCCACTAATCCCTCTAACCTACGCATCTCAGGACACTAAGGGCAATTTTTTTTTAGCATGGCCAATCAACCTAACCCGCACATCTTTGGCCTGTGGGAGGAAACCGGAGCACCCAGAGGAAACCCACGCAGACACGAGGAGAATGTGCAAACTCCACACAGACAGTGACCCAAGACGGGAATCGAACCCAGGTCCCTGGAGCTGTGGAGCAGCAGTGCTAACCACTGTGCTACCGTGCCGCCCATATTTATGGAACATCGTGACGAGACAGAGTACAGGAATGAGATGGCCAATCTGGTGAACTGGTGCAGCGACAATAATCTCTCCCTCAATGTCAACAAAACGAAGGAGATTGTCATTGACTTCAGGAAGCGCAATGGAGAACATGCCCCTGTCTACATCAACGGGGTCGAAGTAGAAATGGTCGAAAGCTTCAAGTTTTTAGGTGTCCAGATCACCAACAACCTGTCCTGGTGCCCCCATGCCAACACTATAGTTAAGAAAGTCCACCAACGCCTCTACTTTCTCAGAAGACTAAGGAAATTTGGCATGTCAGGTACAACTCTCACCAACTTTTACAGATGCATCTAGAAAGCATTCTTTCTGGTTGTATCACAGCTTGGTGCAGCTCCTGCTCTGCCCAAGACCGCAAGGAACTACAAAAGGTGGTGAAAGTAGCCAAATCCATCACACAAACCAGCCTCCCATCCATTGACTCTGTCTACACTTCCCGCTGCCTCGCTAAAGCAGCTAGCATAATTAAGGACCCCACGCACATCGGACATTCTCTCTTCCACCAGCTTCTGTCAGGAAAAAGATACAAAAGTCTGAGGTCACGTACCAACCGACTCAAGAACAGCTTCTTCCCTGCTGCCATCAGACACTTGAATGGACCTACCTCACATTAAGTTGATCTTTCTCTACACCCTAGCTATGTCTGTAACACTACATTCTGCACTTTTTCATTTCCTTCTCTATGAATGGTATGCTTTGTCTGTATAGCGTGCAAGAAACAATACTTTTCACTGTATACTAATACATGTGACAATAATAAATCAAATCAAATCAACTTTCTCCACAATGATAAAAATACCCCAAACTTTTAAAAACATGTTTTATCTTTTTTTAACAAAGCTGCTTACTTATATTTTAGCTTCTATCTTGATACAGAGAGCACTAAATTTTTGTGCGCAGCTTTCTTTGAGGTCAGCGATGAGCTCCCATGTTTCATTACTGATGCCAAAATCCAGGCTAATATCATTTAGACAGATTGTCTTATTGTGACTACTTTTATGACAGAAATGTGAATGATATGTTCCATAATATAAATAAATGATAGAAAATTAAAATAATGTTGGAGTAATGTATGAGAGTGTCAGAGCTACAGGTCAATTAGATGTTAAAGTCAGAGGTATATTGAAATACCTCACACAGATTTGAATATATTTGTGGATCACTGGAATAAATTTGCATATGATTAAGCATGGGAGCTAAACCTTACAAAAAGTTTGTCGTACTAAGTGTTGATGACACATTATATGGAAGTTTTTTTTAGTGTGGCTTTTACAATACTTGTAAATAATACATTTCACCATTACCACTTGTCATAAACTGAGTCATTTTGGCACAATATAATGGTACAGAAACTAATAAACAAATAAACTCAATGGCTGGAATTATATAACAATTAGAATTATATAACAATTTTAAAAACAAGTTAACAAGTCTTAAATACAAAATTTATATTCATATGAAAGGCAGCTTATCTTTCAGCTTTTAACTGCTGTGCTGTAAGCAATATATTGATATTATGCATTGCTCCCAGCTACTCTATAATGTTCTAATCAAGAGTCATAACCAAAATAAACAAGCTTTTGGATTTGAAAATGAAGGCTAAGAAAGATAAACAGTTATTGGGAAAGAATGGGAGTAGGAATCAATGTGATAAGCTTTGACTGCTACACTATGAGGAATCAGTGTGAGAACGGAGTATTTGGAGCTAAAGAAAAGAACCTTTCACCTCCTCAGATCATCACAAAACACTTCACGGCCAATGAAATACTTTTGAAACCAATTTGAGTACAGCAAGGTCCCCAAACACCAAGTGATAGAGTCATAGAGCTATAAGGCACGGAAACAGGCCCTTCAGCCCAACCAGTCCATACTGACCATAATGCCCTCCCGGCTAGTCCCAATTGCCATGTTTGATCCCTATCCCTCTAATCCTTTCCCATCCATGTACTTATCCAAATGCGTTTTAAATGTTGCTATTGAACTTGCCTCAATCACTTTCTCTGGCAGCTCATTCCGTATACGCACCACTCTCTGTGTGAAGAAGTTGCTCCTCAGCTCCCTTTTATAAATCTTTCCTCTCTCACCTTAACCCTATGCCCTCTAGTTTTCAATTCCCCAACTTTGGGAAAAAGACAATATACGTTGTATACATTTCAATAAGGTCACCCCTCATTCTCCTACGTTTCAAGGAATAAAGCCCTAGCCTGGCCAACCGCTCCCTATAACTCAGGTCCACTAGTCCTGGCAGCATCCTCGAAAATCTTCTCTTCACTCTTTCCAGTTTATCAATGTCTTTCCGATAATAGGGTGACCAAAACTGTACACAATACTCCAAGTGTGGCTTCTCCAACAGTTTATACAACTGTATTATAATGTCCCAATTCCCATACTTAATGCCCTAACTGATGGAGGCCAGTGTGTTAAACACCTTCTTCACAACTCTGTCTACCTGTGATGCCGCTTTCAACAAACTATGTACTTATACTCCGAGGTCCCTCTGTTCCTCAATATTCCCCAGGGCTCTACTACTCACTGTATCCGATCAAATCATCTATTTTTTGCTGTTAGTTGAGGGATAATCATTTGCCAAGACTAGAGTGGCCACTAGCGAACCTCCAGAATACTGGACACTTCCAGCCAACCCCTGCGTTACCTTTCTCCCAGGATGGGAGCACTTTAAGATCAAAACTCTAGTTGCTCCATCCCTGTACACAAATCAGGGTCAGAGTTGGGGAGGCACTTCTGCTGGGCATGCAGCGGAATGGTAGTGACAGCAAGGACAGCACAGGGACCAAGAGTGAGACCAGGGCCAGGTGGATGGGGCCAGGAGCCAGGGAGTTTATAAGTCACCTTGAGAATTGTGCACACCCAGCTCATTGGTTATCAGGGAAATCACACACACCAATGTGTGATTAAACAACTGTGGGTCTTTTTTTAAAAATAAAATACAAGACACAGATAGCGACTATCCAGTATAAAACTGAATCAATGGCATCCCCAGCCAGGACTCTGGGGAGAATTTCCCTGCTCTCCTTTGAAATAGTTCCATGAAACTGTTTACATCACCTAAGAAGGAACGCAGGGCCTTGGTTTAACATATTAGACATCATAAAATGGTTACAGAAGGAGGCCATTTGACTATCTGAGTCAAAGCCAGCTCAGCTAGTCCCACTCCCCTGTCTTTACCCTTAGCTCTGCATTTATTTTCTCTTCAGATAATTCCCTTTTGAAAGCCACAATTGAATCTGTCTCCACCACACACTCTGACAGTACATTCCAGATCCTAATCACTGTGTGAAAAAGGATTTCCTTGGGTACAGCCGGTCCTTTTCCCAATTCCCTTAAGTCAGTGTCTTCTGGCTTTCACCCCTTCCACCAATGGGAACAGGTTCTCTCCAGACCCCTAATGATTTTGAACATCTCTGTCAAATCTTCTCTCAACCTCTCGAAGGAGAAAAATCCCAATTTCTCCAATCTATCTACATAATGTTTTGATTTGATTTTATTATTGTCACACATATTAGTATACAGTGCAAAGTATTGTTTCTTGCACGCTATACAGGCAAAGCATATCTTTCATAGAGAAGGAAATGAGGGAATGCAGAATGTAGAATCTCAGTCTTAGGCTGGTTTGCGTGATGGATTGGGCTTCATTCTCAACCTTTTGTAGTTTCTTGCGGTCTTGGGCAGAGCAGGAGCCATATCAAGCTGTGATACATTCAGAAAGAATGCTTTCTATGGTGCATCCGTAAAAATTCATGAGTCATAGCTGACATGCCAAATTTCCTTAGTCTTCTGAGAAACTGAAATCCCTCATCTCTGAAGCCATTCTTGTAAGTCTTTTCTGCATCCTCTCTAAAACCTATCCAAAAGACAGCATATCTGAGTGTCACAACCCCCTCCCTAGATTTTGCATTCAAGTCTCTGAGGTGGGTACTTGAACCCATGGTCTTCTAACTCAATGGCTGGACTGTTGCCCATTGAGCTACAGTTAAGCAAAATAAAAAGGAAAAAAGAAAATCACCAAAAAATTATGATTCTACAATGCTCCTCATAATAAGATTGACAGGGGCCACTTTAGTGAAAGGGAAGAAGTAAATGAGATTGGGGAGGGCTAAAGAATGGTCAAAGAAAAAGGTTTAAGCAAAGAAGGTGGCAGGGTGGAGGGATTTTGAGATGGAGTTTCAGTGGTATAAAGAACTGTCCTTAACATGGAACAGAGCAAACATTGAGTAAACTGATGTCTAAGGAGAGAAGGGTCAGAGATACACAGCACCAGGGGATCGCAGCTAAGGTATGGCAAATCTGTGGTGGGAGTCAAGCCCAAGGATGGGAATGTCACAGTTGATCTTTGAGGGTAGAGGGAAGAGGTAGACCTTGACAATCAGGTGGTTTAAGGATGGGTGGGGAGGTAGTATTCTCATAAGCAGTAGTTCATGGAAGGGAGAAGTCAATGAAAAAGGACGGCACAGTGGGACATGGTTAGCACTGCTGCCTCACAGTGCCAGGGGCCCGGATTCAATTCCTGCCTCGCGTCACTGTCTATGTGGAATTTGCACATTCTCCCCGTGTCTGCGTGGGTTTCTTCCGAGTGCTCCGGTTTCCTCCCACAGTCCAAAGATGTGCGGGTTAGGTTGATTGGCCATACTAAATTGATCTTAATGTCAGGGATTAGCAGAATAAATATATGGGGTTACGGTAATAGGGCTTGGGTGGGATTGCGGTCGGTGCAGACTCGATGGGCCGAATGGCATCCTTCTGCTCTGTAGGGATTCTATGATTCTAAGAGAGTAATTGAGAAGTGAAGCCCTAAGGTGAAAGAGGATAAGTATGGTCTGAGGCAGCCAATAACCTTGTGATTGGTAAAGGCAGTTTTCATCAATGCAAATTAATGTGCAGCGGAAAATAAGGTGTACCACCCCAATATTAGACAAAACGAAAGGATTTGCTAGTTGCAAAATGACCAAAGACCATCTAATTCACCTTCCATCACCCTAGTCATTGCCAGTTTCAGGAAATAAACCAAAGTCATTCTGATGTATTCACACTGGTAGTCACATGATATACAATAATGGAATTGTTGATTTATTTTAGCAATCTATCTCGTTTAATTAATCCACAAGAGATTTAAACAGGAGGTGAGGAAATCCCAGTGGTGGAGAGCTTTGGAACCTGAGGTCCAAGGTTACCTGTCCCCTCTCAAGCATGCTGCATTAAAACATAGGGCAGAATGTTCCCAAAAACCATCATAATGGCGAGAATAATGGAGTGATCTGCACCTTTGACACCTTGTGAAGAGGAGTAGAAGTTGTCCAGGAGTCTTGTAAGATTCCTGTCTTAGTCAACACTGCCAAAAGCACAATTGCCATTTGTGGGACTTTTCACCTGCTCAAATAGGTACCTAAATAACAACAGTCATCGCACTTGAAATTGGATGTTTGAGAGGGGTGTGATAAACTGCTGTATAAATATGTCTTTCCGCTATTCAGATGTTGGGTGGAGTGAGGTGTTATTAGAAGATTCAGAAAAGCAAAGAAGTAATTATCTTGACAGAGGACACAATTACGATATTTTCGCAGTTTTACAATCTGAGAATTAAATCACCCTGAGAAAAGCAAGCAGTAATCTTGTTATGATTTGCCTGAAAAGTTGAATTTGTAATTCATTCTGAATTGATCTGCCTCATCTTCTAATTATTTTACAAATGAGTAGAAACATGTATTCTGCTTCTGGCATGCCAAGCCAGAACCAGAATCCCTGTGGATTCAGGGTATTAAATGCCAAAGTAATCAAAGCATTAATTTGAAATAGTGCCAAGTCCAGAAGTCTACTACAAACTCCTGTTAAATTTTGAGCTTATGTTTGTTCAAGAATTGCAAATTATCTATTTTTAACAACTCTCAGAATTACAGACGTGCAAACTTCCTCGTCACTGGTTATATTATTGTTCCCAGTTCTTGCGTCCTTATCTGAGTTGGGCGGGGGTGGATGGTGAGCTGATAATAATGCTGAGATCAGATACTCTAACCTCTGTGCCTCAACACCAGGTGAAAGGGCATCCACTTGAGCTGCACTCTTCCCCAACCTGGGTGGGATTCACAATGGTATTGTGAAGCAGGAATTCACCCAGCTGGAGGCTATCACCTGGGACTCACAGGAATTATCATGGAATAGAATCATAGAATCCCTGCTGTGCAGAAAGAGGCCATTTGACCCATCAAGCAAACTCACCTAGGCCCTATCCTATCCCCGTAACCCCACGTATTTACCCTGCTAATCCCCCTGATGCTAAGGGGTAATTTAGCATAGCCAAGCAACCTAACCCGCACATCTTTGGACTATGGGAGGAAACTGGATCACCCGGAGGAAACCCACACAGACGCGGGGAGAACATGCAAACTCCACACAATCACTCAAGGCCGGAATTGAACCCGGGTCCCTGGCGCTGTGAGGCAGTGGTGCTAACCATCATGCCACCATGCCGCCCTAATTAAGGTGGGAGGATTGAGTGAACTGGATCGAAGTTAGTGGGAGGGAAGAGGGATAAGAGAGGCTCAGAGAATTCATGTAGGGTCTGGAGGAACACTCCTGCTCCACTTAGCCTACAATTAAATCTTCAAAACAATGTATAAAGTGTTAATGGTTCTGGACTTCACAGGCCTCAATTTGTGGGACTGGTGTTTAAATGGTGTCAGGGTCAGTATTACGACATTAGACCTTGATTCTCACATTGAGACCCTCCGCTGAAGCACTTTCTCCACAAGCACAGAGTGGCTAAAATGGCAGCAGACACAAACGTGTCAGTGAACACTGGGTAGCGCCCAACTGCCATTTGAACCACTGCCCATATTAACAGCAGGCCCCACATGTCAGTATTTCCATTTTTCAGAAAATAACCATGATAAATTTGCTGCATTCGCATTATAGTATCATAATAAGTTAAAGGTGTTTGCCTAGGCTCAAAAAGAGAACTCTACCTTGTAGATGTGGATTGAAGCCCCAGACCAATGGCGGGATTTTCCAGCCCCTGCCCCTACACACACTCAGCGTGTCTTCCAGCGCAGGGGAGACAGTTCGCCATTGGCTGCTAGTGGGATCTTCCATGTGTTTGGCCTGGTTTGTGGCTGGCGATCCTGCCACAGGGGAGTCTCCTTCGGTAGCACTGGAAGATTCCGCCAGCGGGAAGGGGTGGAAAGTCCCACCAATAGACGCATGAATCTATGCTGATACTGCTGTACAGCACTGAGGGAGGACTGTCTTTAAACTGGGCTCCCACCTGCTTTCTCAAATGGATTTAAATGAAACCACGACTTTATTTAAAGGAAAAATATTCAAGCTCTCAAAATCGGTGATCTGTGTTTCTTTCTCGCTTTTCACCTCTCGTTTACATCCCTCAATGTACATCACTAAAATAGATGATCTGGTCATTATTACATTGCTGTTTGCTGTATACAAGATGGCTGTTGTATTCCTAATGATTACAATAGCAATTGAAATTCAAAAAATACTTCATTGACTGTAAAATGTTTTGGGACATCCTGAGGTTTCGAAATTCACTATATTAATATGAGCCATTTTTAAAAAGTGAATCTCGCAAATGAAATGGACCCCATGTTACTGTAACATCTACAAATGTTTGAATCAGCCACCGAGGTCTCTGCTTGAATCTCTGTCTGAACTTTGTTCTGTTTTAGGGATCGATGTTTGAACAGAGCTGATAAGTAAATTCCAAAATGACTTCATTTATTGAAAAAAACTGTTTAACTCGAAATGAACGTACCTTCCCTCTGACCAGCGCAATTTCCTGAAATTCTCGTGAAATTATTTTTCCTTCCATTTTCCTGTATTTCAGAAACTTTTCACTGCCATTCACTGGTGCGCCCTCTCTGATTTGATCAGTGACTAAGTTGAAGTCGAACAAAGCGAAAATAGCTTTAGTTCTTGCGACATCAGCTGCCCCTCTGATTGGCTGCGGACTGGCTGTTAACAAGGCCAATGTGCAAAGAAAGGCAGTGATTGCTATTAAAATCCCACAAAGGTTGTGGAGAGCACCAGGATGGCCTGTCAGAATTAGCCGTCATATAATGAATAAGGGAGGAGAATAGGAGGGTTCCTCAGCTCTGCTTTTACTGTACCTTAAATCAAAGTGCAACTCTGTTAATGCGGGATGAACTTTAAACCATGATTTCAACTTACCAAAGAAAATGCATGTTTCATTAATCACTTGAATATTGTATCACTATTGCTGCACACAGACATGTTTTATTAGCTTGTTTACTGATAACTCTCGTTTACTGATTAAGTACGATAATAGGACATTAGACCTCCTTTAGCCGGTCACTCATTGATCATTTTCCTCTCAAAGTAGCTCACACTGAAATGTATTTTCGCAGGAGGTAATGGTTCACCCGTATCTCACCCAAGTGGTCATTGCCAATGCCAAAGGGGGCCATTGCAACCAAGCCTGATCCTCTCCTCCACCGGCATCCACACACACGCAATTCCTCTCCCTAGGCACTGGAAGCCAACGGTGACATTTGGGTTAATTCAGTGGAGGCCAAGGATCAAATCTGAGCCTCTACGATCTGTGTGGCTCGGTTTCAGACAATGTCACACATCAATCCACATACCAACATTTGCCCATTGGTAACATAAGTAAGTTTGCAGATGACGCAAAAATTGATGGTGTGGTAAATAGTGAGGAGAAGAGTCTTAGATTACAGGATGATATATCCATAGAAACATAGGAACTAGAAACAGGAGTAGGCCATTCGGCCCTTCGAGCCTGCTCCGCCATTCATTTTGATCATGGCTGATCATCAAATTCAATGTCCTGATCCCGCCTTCCCCCTCCCCCCTATATCCCTTGATCCCTTTAGCCCCAAGAGCTATATCTAATTTCTTCTTGAAATCACACAATGTTTTGACTTCAACTACTTTCTGCGGTAGTGAATTCCACAGATTCACAATTCTCCACTCTCTGTGAAGATGGGCTGGTTAAATGGGCAGAAGTGTGGCAAATGGAATTTAACCATGAAAAGTGTGAAGTGATGCATTTCAAGAGGACTAACAAGGCAAGGGAATACTCAATGAATGGTTGGACCCTAGGAAGTACAGAAGATCAGAGGGATCTTGGTGTGTATGTCCATAGATCTGTGAAGACAGCAGACAGGTAGATAAAGTGGTTAAGAAGGCATCTGGGATATTTGTCTTTAATAGCTGAGGCACAGAGCAGGGGGGTTATGGAGTAACTGTTTCAAACACATGTTAGGCCACAGCTGTAGTACTGTGAATAGTTCTGGTCACCACACTATAGGAATGAAGTGATTACATTAGAGAAGATGCAGAGGAGTTTCAACAGGATGTTGTGTGGGCTGGAGTATTTCAGCTATCAAGAGAGATTGGTTAGGCTGCGGTTGTTTTCTTTGAGCAGAGATGGCTGAGGGGAGGGACCTGATTGAGGTGGACTGGGCGGCATGGTGACACAGTGGTTAGCGCTGCTGCCTCACAGCACCAAGAACCTGGGTTTGATTCTCAACTTGGGTCATTGTCTGTGCAGAGTCTGCACGTTCTCTCGGTGTCTGGATGGGTTTTCTCCGGTTTCCTCCCACAGTCCGAAAGACATGCTGGTTGGGTGCATTGGCCATGCTAAATCCTCCCTCAGTGTACCCGAACAGGTGCCAGAGTGTGGCGACTAGGGGATTTTCACAGTAACTTCATTGCAGTGTTAATGTAAGCCTACTTGTGACATTAATAAATAAACTGTAAACTAGATAAAATTATGAAGGGCATAGCTGGGGTGGATAGGAAGGAACTTTCCTCCTTAGCAGAGGGGTCAATAACCAGAGGGTATAGATTTAAGTTAAGGGACAAGAGGTTTATAGGAAATGTGAGGAAAAACCTTTTCATCCAGAGGTGGGAATCTGGAACTAACTGCCTGAAAAGGTGGTAGAGGTGGGAACCCTCACAACATTTAAGTATTTAGATGAGCACTTGAAATGCCATATCATACAAGGCTGCAGACCAAGTACTGGAAAATGTGATTAGAATAGATAGGTGCTTGATGGCTGGCATGGACATGATGGGCCAAAGGGTCTCTTTCTGTGCTGTAAAGCTCTCTGACTCTATGTTCTCCACATGATACCATGTGTATATTTAGATTTTGCCAGCTTACCTTTGTGACCATGTGGTCATGCAGCTACCATTGGAGCTAGTAAGCACCATCTCTCCAGCCCTAAAACAGATCCAAGAAAGAACAGACCAAAAGTAAAAGGTCCCAAAAATGCACCAAATCAACCACAAAGATCATATCAACATGCAAAAATGACAGGCGGGAAAAAAACAGTTAGTCTATCAAGCTTCCTTCACAGTCTTGATGTGTGGAGCATCATGATTAAATACTTCCTGCTCTCCTCGTATCGTGGTGTTAGTGTACCTTTAAGAGATTTTTTTAAAAATCATGTTCCCTGCAGCTCTCAGTATTGCTAAGTTGTTTGTAGAAGTTTTTTTATTGCTACTTAAATGGGGTTTGTTTATTTTTACTCTGGGATGTTTTATGACCCTGCATGCTAAGGAGGAAGGTCATGTGTTTTGGACAGTTTTTTTTTCCTTCCTAGTGCATTTAGGGTTTCATTTTCTGTTTTGGCCGGCAGTAATTTAGTTTAGAGGGCACATCAAGCTCTTCTTGGTTTTGGGAATTCTGCTAGTTAGCTGAAAGCAAGAGTTCTTGCCTTCCTGGAGTAGGGAATCTGTTGTTGGTGATTTGACCAGAGTCTCTTCCTGGTGTTCTGGGAAGCTGTTCAGACTCCAAGTTTGTCTGTGTTTCTCATCCAATGAGTGAACTGCAGCACTCATCCAAAGGACTTAGTCCCAGTATCACGTGAGCATTAGTCTGCTGTGTTAAACCTGTGGAAAGCTTTGGGATGTCTATGGGAAGCTTTGTTTGATTAGAACATTTTATATATATTTGTTAAGGGTTATACGTTATCGTGGTTGTTTTGTTTTTGTTTGTAATTGATAAAAGTTACTGCTAATTTTCTTACTATACATGTCAACTATATTCTTAAATAAACTTTTTTGATAGAAGCTCCCGAGTAGGTGATTTGAATCATACCTGAGATGAAACATATCATGCTTATCCTCGCCACATTCGAAGTGCAAAACGTATGATCCAGGCAGGCTTTATAAAACACTTTGGAGTTTCTGACCTGAATGTAAACAAGAGGCAAACAGCCAGTGAGAAACCCAGATCACAGATTTTGAAAGCCTGAGTTTTTTTTTGCAGGATGAGCACAGAGAGAGACTCCCGTTGTCCAGTGAAAGTGCTAAAATGCCCAGCTCTTGATCATTTTTAATTGATTCATTCATGGTTTCTGGGCCTCACGGGCAAGGCCAGCATTTAGGGCCCATCAGTGATACATCATCAACTACATCATACATTAGCATATCTCATCTGTTATACTACAAATGTCACAGGGAAGACAACATGTGGCCCTATGGTTCAACAAAGTCTCCCTGGAGATCCTCCTCCAAGGTATCCAGAAAAGGCGGGAGATGCAGTTTCCCTTGGATGGCAGCAGCAGACCCTCCAGTCTGACTACCGGTTCCCCAGTTGGAAGTTGCAGTATAAGTTAATTCCAACGGGGCCCACCAAAGAAACATCCAGCAAGAAGAGGATGAATGATCTGCTGTGCACTGCCAGGGTAAATAGCACCATCGACTCACTGCAAACTGATACTCAGAAGGATATCAGGTGGACTCAGTGTGCAAGTGCTCAGGGATGTCACACAGAAGGCGGCTGGGTGGCACAGTGGTTAGCACTGCTGTCTCACAGCGCCAGGGACCCAGCTTCAATTCCGACCTTAGGTGTCTGTATGCAGTTTGCATATTCTCCCTGTGATCATGCATCCTTCTCCACACTCCCCACCCCACCCACACACCCCCGAACTTACAATCCTCCTTTCCTTGCACATTGCCTCCCTTGTCTTCATCGACACCCCACCCCACAGTAAAAGTTTGGTACATTGGAGTGGAGGGTCCACGCGTCCCGCAGCACAGCACGGAGCTGGAACACACAAAACTGTCTTTCCCAGTGATATGGATGGTAGGCTATGTATGCTGCACTCACCTTAAAGTTTCCAGCAAACTAGGTCCGTCTTTTTCAAATGGGTTTGGCGCTGACATGGTTTCCAGCTAGCGTTACGCAAGATTGGAAGATGGTATTTCAGTGATCAATTGTTTTAATGAGCATTAATGATATGCAAATGAATGCAAATGGCATTCAGGCCACCAGGCAGAGGGAGAACTGACCCATCATGAATCTACTGCTGGGAGAATGTCAAACTGTTTGTACACTGGCGGGTTTCCATTTTATCAGCTCCTGCCGGATTCACTCCTCCCACCTGCCACCAAACCCACCACAGGCAGATAAAAGAATTCTGCCCTTAGTGTGCAGTGTGATAGGAGCATTGGTGTGACATGACCACGTAGAAATTGGAAGTGAGAATACATTTGGGAGATTGAAGGGCAAGAATAGTTGAGCATCTGCAAGTACGTTGGACAGGTCACCGACCTCTAAGCAATATGTTGTCTGCTCTACGTGTGGCCCCCACATCTGCCAGTCCCCTCCCATTTACCTCTACACTGCCTCCTTAAGGAGAGTGATCTTGTGGAGTCACCCTCCTTCAGCCAAGTACTGCTACCACCTGTTATGTACTTTTATGTTCTGGAAGTGAACGACTGGTGACAATGAATATATGTATTGACAGGTGTGTTTGTGTTTGTGTGTGTGTGTGATGCCTCACATGGTTAAAGAGTAGTGAGCTATGTCTGAGGTGTGAGTTGCACCTGTGAAGGATGCGCTATCACGGCAACAAGGCACAATAGGATTCCAACAGTTGAGCCTATGTTTATCTTTGATAAGCGGGGAGGAGTAGGAATGAGAGTTGGAAGTTTTGGAATCACAAAGTCCAATGGTCAAAAATCAGTTCAATAAAACCAGCACAAAGGCTGTAAACATAAGAATTAGTTGTTTATGATTAACCTACTTGAGTAATTACATCATTTTGGAATGGTGCCCAATAAAGGGCAATTTGGAAATGATAGGAACCAGAAAAAGTGAAACAAGTGTGGCTGGATTTTAAGTTGAGCAAGAGGGTGGAGTGGGTAGAAGCAGAAGTGGACAGCTCACCAGTCCCCACCCAATCCCATGATACCGCAGCGATCATATACCAGCCGTACAATTAACGGCTGATTAGTGGGACTAAAAGCGAGTGAATGGCCCAGAGTGGGCTGGATGGTGGTGATGACAGTAAGAAGTATCACAACACTAGGTTAAAGTCCAACAGGTTTATTTGGTAGCAAAAGCTACTCGCTTTCGGAGCGCTGCTCCTTCGTCAGGTAACTGGGAGTTCTGTTCACAAACAGGGCATATAAAGACACAAACTCAATTTACAAAATAATGGTTGGAATGCGAGTCTTTACAGGTAATCAAGTCTTAAAGGTACAGACAATGTGAGTGGAGAGAGCGTTAAGCACAGGTTAAAGAGGCGTGTATTGTCTCCAGACAGGACAGCCAGTGAGATTTTGCAAGCCCAGGCAAGTCATGGGGGTTACAGATAGTATGACATGAACCCAAGATCCCGGTTGAGGCCGTCTTCATGTGTGCGGAACCTGGCTATCAGTCTCTGCTCAGCGACTCTGCGTTGTCGTGTGTCGTGAAGGCCGCCTTGGAGAATGCTTACAGCGCCTGGAGAACGTGGTGACGAGGCAGGTGCACAGGCAGAACAGCTATCAGTGCATTGGTGAAGGGATGCTAGCAGTGAGCATGAGCGCAAGGCTGGAGGAGAAGACTGCAGTCCAAGAGCAAGCATTGAAGGTGAATTGCAATCAGAATGGCTACTGTGATCCTGTCAGTCCCCATTCCTGAAGCACTCACTGAGGATCAATCTTCATACACTGTATGGATTTGAAGATAAGTTACCAAACCATTGGCAATAGCAGAGGCACAGTCACAGTTGGCTGTACAGTTTCATGAAGAATCCCTTAATGATCTCCTCCTCTTCATTGCGGTGTAAATCTAAGTCTACTTGTGACACTAATAAATAAACTTTATAAACTTTAAACTCCAGGCTGTCAGCAAATGGAAGGAAGTTCTTTGCCACAGGATAGCAAGAGCATGATAATAGAGGAGGTCAAGAGCCATGCAGTTGTCCATAGGATTTGGCTACGGTGCAAAGAAAGGATGAAAGACCTTACATGTTCTGCAAGGGTGAGTGAGGATCCTGACTCTTAATGTGCCCACACATCTACAGAAGCAAAGAGTGGAAAACCCAAGGGCAGGATCAGTCCTTATGACAGCTAGGGGCCCAGCCACTGGATCCAAACCAGAGAGCATCCCTTGAGGTGTCACGGTGTTCAGTGGCAATGATACAAGCAGCAGTGTAAGAGGTGACTTGTACAACCAAAATGAGTTGTTTTTCACACTTGATATCGTCAGCAGCAAATTAGAAGCCAACACCTTTGACAAGTCACGCACAGACTGAGGGGCAGTGTGCAGGATGGCCCAGAGGGCAGCACAAGTATGACAGGGTAACTGTAACCCATGCAATGGAGGCATCCATGTCAAGCGCATAGGGATATCAACAGGTGACCAATTTGAGCTGATAACGGATGGCCAAAACATAGGCAGAGAGCACTGATAAGGCTTTCCAGAACATCACATGGAATTATATCCCTCTCCTGGAGGGGGAAAGGGGCACATTGTGCCAAACAACAAGCAAATCGTCTCATGCAACAGCAGCAACTGAGAGGTATTTTCGACATCACAAATGTTGGTAAGCGTCTTTGAAGTGCGGGTGCCTTGCAGCAGGTAGGCATATGTACAGCAAAGGAGTGGACATGCTGGTTGAATAGTTATCCATGCTGGTCTGCTGGTGAAAGGGAGTTTTGTTGAGCGTGACATAATTTCATCAACGGATATCTGGTGAATGATAGAATCAAAGGTCTGGCACATGAAGGAAAACACTTGGCATGTGGGGTCCTCATAGTCAGGCGCTTGCAAAATCTGATGGGATGTTCATGGATCCAACGAGGTGTCTGACAAGAGGCCTGGTAGCAACTGACTATGGAAAGAAAGGTAGTGACAGAGACATTCAGAAAATTCTCCCCTGCATAGTTTCACACAAGGACGAGGCTTGGACTGCACAAGATGTGGGCAGAAGAGTTTGATAGAAGCTGCAACAGACAGAGCTTCAATTTCACAAGGCAACCAGGTGATTTGACAATCACGCGGTGTGGCAATGAAAAAAACAGAGAATTTAAATCTGTTGCCACAGGTCACATACAGGGTGGATGCAATGACAGCTTAACAACACCATCTATGGCAACCCAGGGTGATTGTCTAGGAAGGGAAGGGTAATGGTTTTAGTGGATGTAAGAGCATATTGTGCCAATTGAAAGCTTGTGCAGCAATCACTTGTCTGCTCGATCCTTCCATTGGACTGACAACTGGCAATAACAGTGATCAAGAGGGCTGTGTATGAGGCGCAGCGAGGGAGAACTCTTGAAAGCATCTTGTAGTTAAAAGATCTAATGCCAAAAAGCTTTTCCGATGGACAGCAGGTAGAGAGGGTGGTGTGGGTTAGCTTGCAAAGTTTCTTGGGAAAAAAATCATCCCAGAATAATTGCAGCTTTAGGACAGATGACAGTCTTGGGGCAGATAGGTGAAGATCACATCGTCACAAAGCATCTAATACATGTTGCCAGTTGTGAAGATGTTTTTCAGGATTGTTACCACCACAGTAAAGGTCATCTACAAGTTTGACGGCCGTGCCCTTGTCTAGAAGTTTTTCAAACTTTATTTCTGACAACCCACTTTTACCAAATGGCCGTTCCTCACAACCCACCACACTCACTTACTACCTAACGTGGCAGGTGAGCCTGCTCGGTCCTCACAATCTCACTCCAATCAGGTTCACAGGATGAGAGGGCAATGCGCACATCAGATGCAGAGTCCAGCCGTTTCCTTTGTGCTGTCTTCAACTTTGCAAAAACGGAAAATCTCACCTTGCACATAGGTCATCGTGAAGGGCAATAGCAACAAAATGCTTATTTTAGTCAGCGCACATGGGGTACTCCTGGGAGATGTGAATCCAGAATGGTGACAACCTCATGGACTTGTGGTGTGTGTTTAACCTGCTGTCATGGGTCAGGTGCAGCAGCTCAGTCTCCTCACTTGGAGTCAGCTGCAATTTAATAACTGACACTGGGAAATCATGCATAAGGTTCAGTCAACGTGTAACGTCCAGTAAAAGGGCAGCTCACCATAGCACCCAACATCGGCGAATGCTCTGACAAATCAAAAGCCCCCGTTTGGCTTCTTCACAAGGAATGATGGATTAAGGTGTTCCAGTGATGCCCACATCTTCAGGCCGAGCAAAGATGCCAAGGCTTTCAAGTTCATTAAATCTTTGCTGCAACTCAGCAAGTTTTTTTTAAATTCTGTCATGGGACATGGACATCGCTGGCTGGGCCAAATTTGTTGCCCAACTCTAATTGCCCTTGAACTGAGTGACTTGCTAGGCCATTTCTGAGGGCAGTTAAGAGTCAACTGCATTGCTGTGGATTTGTAGTAACATGTAGGCCAGACCAGGTGAGGATGGCAGATTTCCTTTGTGAAAGGATATTAGTGAACCAGCAATCGATGAAAGCTGTCATGGTCACCATTACTGAGGCCAGCTTTATATTCCAGATTTTAACTGAATTCAACTTCCACCAGCTGCCATGCTGGGATTTGAACCCGTGTCCCCAGAGCATTACCCTGAGTCTCTGGATTGCTGGTCCAGTGACCTTATCACCATCTCCCCTGAAGTTTGCCATACTGGAGACGTCCCTTCATTGTGGAGGTTATGCGGGATGTTGACATTAGACTTAAAGGGTTCATCCAGCCTTGCCATTGTAACCTGGGAACGCTGGGTCAAAGATGTTATCATACTCCTGAAGGAGTGTGCAGAACTGAGAACATGTGTGCTGAGGCTGGATGTAACCCGGATCCACAAAAACAGATTCTGAAAATAGTTGATTTACAAACATTTGCATTGCTTGGTGTCGGCTCGATGGGCCAAGTGGCCTCTTTCTACGCTGTAGGGATTCTATAGGATTCTTATCATGTCTTTCCAAGAAGGCTGCGAATCTTGGCTGCTGGGAGCAAAGACAGATGGTATCTGAGAAAAATGTTCATTGTGAGACAGGACTTGCCGTGCACAGGAGAGGTTTGTGATGTGAATCTTATCAGCGACAATAATCAATTGTTTAGCTTAGTTGGCTGGACGGCTGGTTTGTGATGCAGGGCAGCACCAATGGTGCAAGTTCTATTCCTGTACTGGCTGAGGTTATTGTCAACCTTGCCCCTTACTTGACAATGTGGTGATCCTTAGGTTAAATCACCACCAGTCAGGCCACCCCCTCAAAGGGAGTTATCTGGGACTATGGACAACCTTGCTTACTTTAGTCATTGTTTACTTTCAGGTTGGCACATACACAGGATCACAATACCAACCATCGAGTTTTACTGCAGCCATTAAAACAAAGAGCACAATTCAATTATAAAAGTTGGCTGCGCCCAGGAGGGAATCCAGTCACCAGAGGGTGACTGGCAAAAGGGGCCATGAAATGTCCCTGGCAGGCAGGACTAAGGAGAATCCCAAGGCTTTTTATGCGTATAAGGAGGATGAGGGTAGCTAAGGGTAGATCCACTCAAGGACAGTGGAGGGAATTTGTTTGTGGAGCCAGATGAGGTGGGTGAGGTCCTTAACGAGTACTTTGCATCAGTATTCACAAAAGGGAAGGATGTGGTGGATGGTGAGTGTAGAAAGGAGGATGTTGACATTCTAGGACATGTTGAGATAAAAGGGAAGGAGGTTTTTAAAAACATGAAGGTGGACAAGTCCCCTGGGCCCCTATCCTAGAATACGAGAGAGGCAAGGGAAGAAATTGCTGAGGCCTTGGCCAAATTCTCTGTATCCTTTTTAGCCACGGGTGAGGTACCAGAGGATTGGAGAGGAGCTAACATTGTTCCTCTGTTTAAGAAGGGCAGAAGAGACAATCCAGGAAATTACAGGCCTGTGAGCCTTACATCGGTGGCGGGGAAATTATTGGAAAAGATTCTTAGGGGAGGATGTACTCACATCTGGAAGAGAATAGGCTTATTAGTGATAGGCAGCATGGTTTTGTGAAGGGGCGGTCATGTCTCACAAACTAGATTGAGTGCTTTGAGGGAGTAACAAGAAAAATTGACCAGGGCAGGGCAGTGGATGTCGTATACATGGGCTTTAGTAAAGCCTTCGATAAGGTTCCTCATGGCAGGCTGATACAGAAGGTGTTGTCATATGGAATCCAAGGTGAACTCGTAAGGTGGATACAAAACTGGCTTGGGCATAGAAAGCAGAGTAGCAATGGAAGGGTACTTTTCTAACTGGAGGTCCGTGACAAGCAGTGTTCCACAAGGATCAGTGCTGGGCCTCTGTTGTTTGTAATATATATAAATGATTTGGAAGAAAATGTAGGTGGTCTAATTAGTAAATTTGCAGATGATACAAAAATCAGGGGAATTGCAGATAGTGAGGAGGATTGTCAGAGGATGCAGCAGGATATAAATCGGCTGGAGACCTGGGCCGAAAGTTGGCAGATGGAATTTAACCCAGACAAATGTGAGGTGATGCGATTTGGAAGGTCTACTGCAGAAGGAAAGTATACAGTAAATGGTAGAGCCCTTAGAAATATTAGCATCCAGAGGGTTATAGGCATGCAGATCCAGTTCCCTGAAGGTCGCCAAGGAGGTGTATGGCATGCTGGCCTTCATCGGTCAGGGTGTTGGATATAAGGACTGGAAAATCATTTTTTAGCTGTATAAGACTTTGGTTAAGCCGCATTTGGAGTATTGTGTACAATTCTGGTCGCCACACAACTGAAGGATGTTGACGGGTGCAGAAGAGATTTACCAGAATGTTGTCTGGTTTGGAGGATATGGACTATGAAGAAAGGTTGAACAAACTTGGATTGTTTTCATTGGAGCATTGGAAGATGAGGGGGGACCCGATAGAGGTTCACAAGATTATGATAGGCTTGAATAGAGTGGATAGTCAGAGTCTTTTTCCCAGGGTCAAAGGGTCAATTACTCAGGGGCGTAGGTTGAGAGTGAGAGGGGGGAAGTTTAAAGAGATGTAAGGAGCAGGTTTTTCACACAGAGGGGGTTGAATGCCTGGAACCCGCTGCCGGAGGTGGTGGCGGAAGCAGATTCTTTAACAACGTTCAAGAGGCATCTGGATAGATATGAACAGGCAGTGAATAGAGGAATATTGATCACGTAGAAGCAAGAAAATATTAGTGAGGCATCTGTGCTGGCACAGACTTGGTGGGCTGAAGGGTCTGTTCTGTTCTTTGGTTGCTGCCTCCCTGCTACCACGGAATGCTTCTCCTTCGACAGTGACAATGCATTGACACTGAGATGGTTGTCCCAGTACTGACTGATTCCCCAGTGGGGGAGGGCTCCATTTATGAGGCAGACATGGAGCCCCAGAGGGCACCTTACTGCCCAGCCTGAATTTATGCCATGTACTGCCACGGTGCGACAGATGGCGCTCTGCCTGGAAACTGAGGCACTGCCGATTGCGGCCAAACTGCTCCTGCGCCAATTGTCATCAGCTCAACTCTCGCGAGATTGCAGCACAGCGAGATGTTGAGTCAGTGCGCACTGCGCAGTCTCCCTGAGCACCCAGGCCCCATCCCTCGAGCCCTGAATAACCAGGCCCCGCCCCTCGTATCCCTGAGCAACCAGGCCCCGCCCTTCGTCTCCCTCAACAACTAGACCCCGCCCCTCGTATCCCTGAGCAACCAGGCCCCGCCCCTCGAGCCCTCAGCAACTAGACCCCGCCCCTCGTCTCTCGGATTAACCAGACCTTGTCTTCCCTGGTCTTCGATTAGAAATAGGCCCCGCCCCTTGTCTCTATTAGTAACCAGGCCCCGCCCCGGTCCCAGTGCTGGCCCCTCCCGTCTCCCTTGGCAACCCGCGGCCTCATCGCGCGCGTGCGCCCGCGCCCGCCCCGCCGCCTTGCCTCTTCCCTCTGCAGCTCCGGAAGTAGTTGCCGCTGCCGTGACCTTCCCTGGTTGTCTCGGAGGGGCCGCCGTTGCCAGTCAGTCAAATTCAAATGTGAAGAAGGGAAAGCGCTTGGCCAGGCGGGGAGGAGGAGGAGGAGGAGGAGGGGGGATTGTTATTTTGGAAAGAGGCAGCGATTCTCAGAGGCCAGGAGCCGCCGTGAGGGGGTGAAATGTTCGCGAAACGGAAAGCGGTGCTGCCCGCTCTCACCATCACAACCACCGTGGGCGAAGGAGCGTCTCCCACCCGGGAGGACAACGCCGAGTGAGTAAAGGCCGGGCCGGGCATGGCGACATGCATGCCGCTGCTCCGGCAGGGATCTCCCCGGGCCCTCTCCACAATAACAACACCGGCTTTTTCAGTCAATTTTATTTCACCTTTTACCCAAATACACTGAGTCCCCTGAAACTGCCCCTCCCCAAGAGATTTCACACCATTAATCCCTCAGTGAACCGCAGCATCACCTTTGACTTAAAACTTGCCACAAACCTCCAGTTATGATGAAAAAGAATGAATAATATTGGGTTTTACCCACTCCTGGTGATGAGGGATATGGCGGGTGTTTCGGAATAATGACAGGGAGGTAATATTAATGAATAGATTTTTAAAAATTTTCTGATGAGGATACGTCCTGCATGTTTTCACTCCATAAATACTGGAACAGTTCAGTGCAAAGTCATTTAATGGAAATAATATGCTCAGCTAGAAATCAGCACATTGGAAGTATGGATAAAATAGATTTGGGATTATAAAGATAGGTTGCTTTATCTAACAGTAGGCTTAATGAGCCACTTGCTCATTGCTTCTAAACCTTGAGCTGCAACGCCCAGCAAAAGCCTACATTTGATCCTTGATCTGTGTTTACTAAGCTGATCTGGAGAGATATCTCGCAAGGCGCTATACTACTATTGGCTTTCATGCCTCTAAGTGTGGAAGGCAAAACAAAATCAAGTTTGATGCTTGTCGACACTTTACATTAACCTCAGTTTATGTGTGTTGACGCTGGATGAGAAGCGACTCAGTTGCCTTTTATTGAACAGCCGATCCCCATGGTCATTGTGTGATCTGGCATGAAAAATTGTAGCTGAGGAGGCCTGGAGGGTAGGTGAACCATTAGAAGTGGTGCCTTCAGGAGGAAAGGGGAAATTTTCCAGTGCCAAGATGAACTTATTTCCATATACATTAATAAGGATTATAACTGCATGTTGGCTTGGTTGAGTAATTGCACTTGTACAAAGGTTGGGATTTGAACCCTACTCGAGCAGGCCACCAAGATTGACATTTTAGTGCAGTAGCTTTTGTATCTTTTTTTTCTTCTGAGATGGTGAACAGTCACTTTCTGCCATTGCTTGATTTTGTTTTGAAATTGGTCACCTGAGAAATGGTTGTGCAGAAGATCCTGTTAACTTTTTTGGGGATTATTAGAATCCTACAGTGCAGTAGGAGGCCATTTGACCCATTGAATCTGCACCAACCACAATCCCACCCAGGCCTTATCCTCATACTTTTGCCCTAGCTAGTCTCCCTGACACTAAGGGGCAATTCAGCATGACCAATCCACCTAACCCGCACATTTACCGGGCGGCACGGTAGCACAGTGGTTAGCACTGCTGCTTCACAGCTCCAGGGTCCCGGGTTCGATTCCCGGCTCGGGTCACTGTCTGTGTGGAGTTTGCACATTCTCCTCGTGTCTGCGTGGGTTTCCTCCGGGTGCTCCGGTTTCCTCCCACAGTCCAAAGATGTGCGGGTTAGGTTGATTGGCCAGGTTAAAAATTGTCCCTTAGAGTCCTGGGATGCGTAGGTTAGAGGGATTAGCGGGTAAATATGTGTGGGGGTAGGGCCTGGGTGGGATTGTGGTCGGTGCAGACTCGATGGGCCGAATGGCCTCCTTCTGCACTGTAGGGTTTCTATGATCTTTGGACTGTGGGAAGAAACCAGGGGAAACCCACACAGACACGGGGAGAATGTGCAAACTCCACACAGACAGTGACCCAAGCTGGGAATCGAACCTGGGTCCCTGGCGCTGTGAAGCAGCAGTGCCAATCACTGCCACCCTCCTGTTTTTGTTTGTAATTATTGGGGTGGTTTTTGCTGCTGTGTTTTATTTTTTTTCTGCCAATTCTCACCATCCTCTTCCAGATATTTCTCAAGTTGTTTTTGTTCAGAATTTCAAAACTTTGAAGAAATATTTGCTGACTTATTGCAACATTTGTCACACTTCTCTAGCCGGTTTACTCTGCTTTCTATCTCTTCATTTGCTGCCGTCACTTTCTATGACCAAGTCATTAAACTTTAGACAGCGGGATTGGCCAATTGCAGTTTTCTCTAATCAGAATGTTGTCCAAATTTTGGTGCACCATTTGCTGCCGCTTTGTTTTATCAGTGGCAGTAAATCTCTCGCAAACAGAATTTCAGAAATGATTGTTTGAATTCTGCACATATTTTAACTTCTGAACTGTGGCACACAACTTGAATAGTGGGTTTCAGTTTCATCCAAAAGCTCGTCAAATGTCCTTGCTTTGCTTATTTTGAGTGCTTTCTAATTCACATTTTAGTTGTGTTCTTACCCAGTATCTTCCAGAGTGGATTAAATATGCTTACAGTAATCTCTTCATCTCGGCACACTGTCTTGCATTTTTTTAATACACTCATCTACTTGCATCATATCCTACCCCATTAGTTTACTAGTGATTGGATTCTCATCATTCTCAGTTTGAGATTTCAAATTACAGTCTCTGACTTGGAATTCTACTTGAACTTTTGCATCAACGTGGAGTGGTTTTAGTTGCGCATCAATGCAATAATGGAACCGTTGAAGAGACATTACAAAATAAAGACTTCCATTTAGATAGTGTCTTTTATGGTATCCAATTATGTACTTTTGTAATCACTGTTTTAATGTAGAAGACATACTTCCTTGCACAAACTGCAGTGTGATAATGACCAAGTAATCTGTTTGATCTTGGCTGGGACACCAGAAAGAACACTGCTATTCTTTGAATAGTAAGAAGTTTAACAACACCAGGTTAAAGTCCAACAGGTTTATTTGGTAGCAAAAGCCACACAAGCTTTCGAGGCTCTGAGCCCCTTCTTCAGGTGAGTGGGAATTCTGTTCACAAACAGAACTTATAAGACACAGACTCAATTTACATGAATAATGGTTGGAATGCGAATACTTACAACTAATCCAGTCTTTAAGAAACAAAACAATGGGAGTGGAGAGAGCATCAAGACAGGCTAAAAAGATGTGTATTGTCTCCAGACAAGACAGCCAGTGAAACTCTGCAGGTCCACGCAACTGTGGGAGTTACAAATAGTGTGACATAAATTCTGATTCTAGGATCGCATGATAAAGACTCAGGAGGAAAAAAGCAGAAATATTTATGTGAAATAGTGTGACATAAACCCAATATCCCGGTTGAGGCCGTCCTTGTGTGTGCGGAACCTGGCTATCAGTTTCTGCTCCGCGACTCTGCGCTGTCGTGTGTCGCGAAGGCCGCCTTGGAGAACGCTTACCCGAATATCAGAGGCCGAATGCCCGTGACCGCTGAAGTGCTCCCCAACAGGAAGAGAACAGTCTTGCCTGGTGATTGTCGAGCGGTGTTCATTCATCCGTTGTCGCAGCGTCTGCATAGTTTCCCCAATGTACCATGCCTCGGGACATCCTTTCTTGCAGCGTATCAGGTAGACAACGTTGGCCGAGTTGCAAGAGTATGTACCGTGTACCTGGTGGATGGTGTTCTCACGTGAGATGATGGCATCTGTGTCGATGATCCGGCACGTCTTGCAGAGGTTGCTGTGGCAGGGTTGTGTGGTGTCTTGGTCACTGTTCTCCTGAAGGCTGGGTAGTTTGCTGCGGACAATGGTCTGTTTGAGGTTGTGCGGTTGTTTGAAGGCAAGAAGTGGGGGTGTGGGGATGGCCTTGGCGAGATGTTCGTCTTCATCAATGACATGTTGAAGGCTCCGGAGGAGATGCCGTAGCTTCTCCGCTCCGGGGAAGTACTGGACAACGAAGGGTACTCTGTCCACTGTGTCCCGTGTTTGTCTTCTGAGGAGGTCGGTGCGGTTTTTCGCTGTGGCGCGTCGGAACTGTTGATCAATGAGTCTAGCGCCATATCCTGTTCTTATGAGGGCATCTTTCAGCGTCTGGAGGTGTCTGTTGCGATCCTCCTCATCCGAGCAGATCCTGTGTATGACAAGCCCTCCGTATACACAGGATCTGCTCGGATGAGGAGGATCGCAACAGACACCTCCAGACGCTGAAAGATGCCCTCATAAGAACAGGATATGGCGCTAGACTCATTGATCAACAGTTCCGACGCGCCACAGCGAAAAACCGCACCGACCTCCTCAGAAGACAAACACGGGACACAGTGGACAGAGTACCCTTCGTTGTCCAGTACTTCCCCGGAGCGGAGAAGCTACGGCATCTCCTCCGGAGCCTTCAACATGTCATTGATGAAGACGAACATCTCGCCAAGGCCATCCCCACACCCCCACTTCTTGCCTTCAAACAACCGCACAACCTCAAACAGACCATTGTCCGCAGCAAACTACCCAGCCTTCAGGAGAACAGTGACCAAGACACCACACAACCCTGCCACAGCAACCTCTGCAAGACGTGCCGGATCATCGACACAGATGCCATCATCTCACGTGAGAACACCATCCACCAGGTACACGGTACATACTCTTGCAACTCGGCCAACGTTGTCTACCTGATACGCTGCAAGAAAGGATGTCCCGAGGCATGGTACATTGGGGAAACTATGCAGACGCTGCGACAACGGATGAATGAACACCGCTCGACAATCACCAGGCAAGACTGTTCTCTTCCTGTTGGGGAGCACTTCAGCGGTCACGGGCATTCGGCCTCTGATATTCGGGTAAGCGTTCTCCAAGGCGGCCTTCGCGACACACGACAGCGCAGAGTCGCGGAGCAGAAACTGATAGCCAGGTTCCGCACACACAAGGACGGCCTCAACCGGGATATTGGGTTTATGTCACACTATTTCACATAAATATTTCTGCTTTTTTCCTCCTGAGTCTTTATCATGCGATCCTAGAATCAGAATTTATGTCACACTATTTGTAACTCCCACAGTTGCGTGGACCTGCAGAGTTTCACTGGCTGTCTTGTCTGGAGACAATACACATCTTTTTAGCCTGTCTTGATGCTCTCTCCACTCCCATTGTTTTGTTTCTTAAAGACTGGATTAGTTGTAAGTATTCGCATTCCAACCATTATTCATGTAAATTGAGTCTGTGTCTTATAAGTTCTGTTTGTGAACAGAATTCCCACTCACCTGAAGAAGGGGCTCAGAGCCTCGAAAGCTTGTGTGGCTTTTGCTACCAAATAAACCTGTTGGACTTTAACCTGGTGTTGTTAAACTTCTTACTGTGTTTACCCCAGTCCAACGCCGGCATCTCCACATCATTCTTTGAATAGTACAGTGGGATCTTTTACATCCACCTCAGAGGGCGAGTCTTAGTTTTAACTTGAAAGCCAGCACTTCTGACTGTGCAACATTTCCTCTACTGTCAGTCTGGATTTTTCCTCCAGTATCTGGAATGGGATTTGAACCTATGGTCTTCTAACTGTATGGTGCGACTGCTAACACTGAGTTGCAGCTAATATGTTAGCTACTTATTCAGTACAGTAAAGTTTCAATGTGTTAAAATTTTAAAAAGTCAAATTTTCCAGCCTTCGCATTTAATAGCAGCACAAAGTTCATTTTGAAATGTTTGAAGCCCCATGAAGAAAGTGCTGCTATTTCTAAAATGTAGCAGACTGATGCTGAGTGGACCACCAAACATAAAATTTGAATAGTGACTAATGGCAGTGCTTGAAGAATTGGTGTGCCAGCCAGATTTCACACACTGGAGTTATTTTAGCTAGTGCATAGATGTTTAATTCCACAATCTAATCTTTTACTTTATCTGTGGGATTTCTGACTTGTACTTTCAAGAGATTCCAGGACGCCTGTACCTGCCTGCCTTTCCACTTCTCCAGGCCAGTGGAATGTTCAGCCTTGAATAGAAAACCTGAAGTTGTATTTCAAAACTAGTTCTGACATGCTGTTGAAATAACTATGTTACAACAAGGAAGTGACCGTTGCACGACCAAATGTGATAAATATTTAGTTCATGGTTCATGTTCATATACAGAGAGTTTTTAGTTCTCGAAGATTAAAGGTTAACTGTAGAAACTGGAATAAATGCAACCAAAGTAGCTTGGAGTTTATTACATGTAAAGGATTGGGGCTATGTTGACTTGAGGGTTAACAGCTAGAAAGATGAGGTACATAAAACAGCAGGTGGACTTACTTAGCTGGAGAACTGGTGACATGACATCTACACTGCATGCAAAGAAATGCCATCCATAGCGATTATTTTGTTTTGGGAATTAGAACTAAATTAGTTTTAAAGCATTGAGTAAACTCTGAAAGGCTATGTCATCATGGCAATGGGTAGAGCTTAAGGTTGTCTGGTTTCACTTTATCTGTGTTTTTGCTGGGAGAGGGGGTTGGTTGAACGTTGGACCTCGTGTGGTTTGCAACTCTGAGATGCACTGAGAGCTGTCAGCAGGAAAAATCTCAAAAATCCTAGAGGGCTACAAAGGTAGCAGAAGGTCACTGGTCTGTGCCAGGGAACTGGGGCTAAGAAGAAGCTCAGAGAACCAGAGAATCCCTAGTGCAGAAGAGGCTAATCGGCCCACTGACTCTCTAACTGAGTATCTTACTATCCCTATCCCTGTAACCCTACACTTTTACCATGACTAATCACCCCAACCTATACATCTTAGGACATTTAAGGGGCAATTTAGCATTGCCAATCCACCTAACGTGGACATCTGAGCCATTAATAGCTTAGGACAGCTGAGAGGCTGGAATTCGGAGAAACACACGGCACTGCCAGCTTAAACAAGCTAACAATCTGCAAAAGAGTTGAAAATGTGCTGATGATTAAGGGTGGGAGGGCAGCTTTGTGAATCTAATGGAACAGAGTCTCGGGCGAAGAGATTGAACCATCTGGAGGTGAACAGTTATTGAGGCAATCTGAAAATGAAATGATTTTTGAGGGAATTCAGAGGCTAGATCTTCAAAAGTGAGAAGTTGAAATCCCTCGTGAGAGAAACAGAATTTTGACAAGAGATTGTGACTCGGTGGTCACTGACATCTAGGTTGGTTGCTGAGAAATCCATGGGATCTGTCTTGGTCACATCTGCTGTTTAATGTGCAGAATGGTGCCATTCGTCAACAGTTTGCCTGTTCATTCAATTTGCCTCTTGTTAATTCTGAATGTTAGTGTACAGGATAGATATTGTAGACTTTATAACTTTTCTGACTCTATGGCAAAGTTTATTTTGGTTGTTTAAAGTGTGGAAACTTGTCCTCCTGGTGGGTAACTGGATTTCCAACTTTTGACTCTATTAACCAAGGCGTTACTGGTCCATAGCCAAATTGTAACATGACGCATTGATTTTTAAGAACGCAAGGCAGTAAGTTGAAGAGTTGGGCTTGGTTGGGAATTCTACTTGTTGAATTTTTAACATCTTCAACATCAGAATGCAAGTGTGATGTTGAGATAGGTGGACAAATTTTTTATGGTTACTGTATTTGAATTTTTTAAAGATGGTAATCCACTGCAGGTTCTCAGTGAACCTTAAACTGTTCTTACTGAATCTCCCATGCACACCGAGGGCACTTCAGTAAAGCAACAAAGAAAAGAACAATATTGAAGCAACATGTCCTTTTGTTTCTCTCACTTTATCTGTCCTCCTTGAAGAGTCTGACTGATCTACGGTTCTATGAACTTCAGCTGCACAACCGTATCTCACCCAAAATGGCTATTGTTCATGTACATTGGTTGGCTTTTGAACTGTATAGTGACATCACAACTGAGCCCAGTTTATAGTCACCTGAGGTCACATGCACTTTGCAGCCTGGTTGCTAAATAGTTTGCAAGTGTGAGGACTCTAGCTGATTTATCTTGTTCCTTCGCCCACAGGGTGGTGAGTTCAGTTATTGTTCCTACCATTAACCTGGTTGATCAGCGCAATCAGCACAGACCACAATTTCTTGCTAGATTACTCAGTAACACATTGAGTGTTACATTTACCCACTGAGCCTTTGGTGAGCTACAGTGTGTCATAGATACTAGGGAGTTATTTCAAAACTGTAACCTAAGCTAAGTTTGTGTGTGTGTAAAACATACCATTCAAAAATTGCCATTAATCCAAAACTAAATTTAGCCAGGAGTTGGCAGCTGTTCTCAGTTTTGAATCAGTACGTCTTGTAAATCCTTCTTTATAGGGTTAGATTTGTCCAACCAACCACCAAAAGTACTGTGATCTGTGTACAACTCTGCTGCCAGTGACAGCTGCTAAGTGAGAAAGTCCAGAAATCATGCCTGACTGCTGCTTAAAACATTTGGTCAAATCACCACATCTTACACAATTTAAATGTGGAGTTCATTTAAATTTTCCCCATTAATCTACTGTACCCAAAATGCTGCAATTATAATGACCACATTATTTGCTGCATTTGGTGTCTGACTTATTAAGCTTTTGTTAAGGTTCACTCCTGACGAGCAGCTTGTCATTATATCATCCCATATTGTGATTATAAAATTGGTGCTGCACGTAGTGAATCTGGTCAGTCAGAGCTTGTGGTGCAAAATAAAACCTGGCATTTATATGGTGCCTTTAATGTGGCAAAATGTCCCAAGATGCTTGACAGGAGTTCTATCAAATGATATGTTATCAAGCCACAGATGACAGAACAAGTGACCAAAAACATGGTCAAAGTAGTAATATTTAAGGAATGACTTAAAGGAGAGTTGAATTTTAGGGAGGGAATTCTAGACTTGAGACCAAAATGGCTGAAGTTGTAGATGTCAGTGGTGGATGTGGAACATGTCAAAGGCAACCTGAGATGTGCAAGAGGCCAGAATTGGAAAAGCACAGAATTCTGACCTTGTAGAGCTGAAGGAGATTATAGACATAGAAAAGGGCAGGCAGAAGAATGCAGGTCGTGTCAACTGAGAAGTACAAGGAGGAAATGCATAAAATTGTCTTTAACTTGCTTGTGTGATCATTGGCATATGGATTGACTGGAGAACATAACCTGAACCTGAGCTGATTCAATGTGGTCTTTTACCAACTTGTTTGGTATGATGCACAAGGAAGAATTTTTTTTTGGAAACTTGTGGTTTGAATTGTTGAATGGCTGTGAACTGTGCCTGTGTAAATAGATTTCAATGTGTGAAATTCTGGAGCCACCTTGACTTTTTTCATTGAGATTATGAAGTTCTTATTGGAATTTAGCATATTTCAGTGCGTTTGACACTTGCCCACATGCAGTATCTTATTTCTATATTGCAAATTGAGGTCACCCCCCACTGTATACAGCTGGAAATTTTTCAGCAGTCCCCTTTTAAAGTGGAAGCAGAGTTGCCTCCAGTTTAGTAAACAAAACCATTATAAAGGAGGTATCAGAATTGCATCTGTTTACTGAGGGGAAACAAATGTCAGAGCATTCCTGGCCTACATGCTAATCATGCATTTCTTGTGGAACAATTAATTAATGGTGCTTGATGGAGTTTGAGACTCTTCTACTTAGTACTTGTTTTGTTGGAAGGATTATAACATACGACAATATGTTTGACTTTATGGGGAATACTGTTCCACTAACTAGAATCTTCTATCTTTTCCCTTTAGTAGCTCTTGATGTTCAATAAGATCAGACTCCATCCAAGATTTAAATATTGCTGCCATATAGAGAGTCTGTTGTAGTATCTATTTTACAATCCTGAACACCAATACAAGAAAAAAAGACTTTCTGAAAGTTAGGTTAACTTTTCTTTCTCTTAGTCACCAATCTTTTTGAAGCAACTGTTGTGAGCTCTTTGTACGATATCCCTGTGGCCATTGCTCTTGACTACCATCTTTCTTCTGAGTTTCACATTTGCTGCTTCACATTGTAGTCCTCCTCTCAGCATTTATGTTGTGTTGAAATTAAGACCTGTCGCCAGTTTAAGCTGTAAACCCATCCCTGTCCAGTCTTCCTCTTCCTTCTATATTCTGTAGGCACTTTTAAAAATTGCAGCATAGAGATTCATCCCTAGTCGATCCTATTTGATTGTCTCATTTCTCTTCAACCTTGGTGCACTCTTAACTAGTATTAGCCCGTCATCCACAGTTCACTATTTATTAAAAATTATGGAATTATAAATTCCACTCAAAATGGTCTTGTGGCCCATGAAAAGTTGTGGAAAAGCAACAATTTCACATTGACTATATTTGTGGTAGTGTAATGGTAACGCTACCGGACTATTAATCCAGAGACCCAGGCTAATATCTGGGCATATGGGTTCAAATCACACCATGGCAGATGCTGAAATTGCTAGTCTCAGTGATGGTGATCATGAAACTATCATTGATTGATTCACTAATGTCCTTTGGGGAAGGAAATCTGCCATCCTTACCTGGTCTGACCACAATGTGGTTCACTCTTAACTGCCCTCTGAAATGGCCTAGCAAACCACTCAGTTTAAGGGCAGTTAGGGATGGATAATAAATTGTGGCCATGCCGGTGACTCCCACATCCCATAAAAGAATAGATCATATTGAGTGAACAAAGAACAGTACAGCACAGCACAGGAAACAGGCCCTTCGGCCCTCCAAGCCTGTGCAGCTCCTTGGTCCAACTAGACCAATCGTTTGTATCCCTCCATTCCCAGGCTGCTCATGTGACTATCCAGGTAGGTCTTAAACGATGTCAGCGTGCCTGCCTCCACCTCCCTACTTGGCAGCGCATTCCAGGCCCCCACCACCCTCTGTGTAAAAAACATCCCTCTGATATCTGAGTTATACTTCGCCCCTCTCACCTTGAGCCCGTGACCTCTCGTGATCGTCACCTCCGACCTGGGAAAAAGCTTCCCACTGTTCACCTTATCTATACCCTTCATAATCTTGTACACCTCAATTAGATCTCCCCTCATTCTCCGTCTTTCCAAGGAGAACAACCCCAGTCTACCCAATCTCTCCTCATAGCTAAGACCCTCCATACCAGGCAACATCCTGGTAAACCTTCTCTGCACTCTCTCTAACGCCTCCACGTCCTTCTGGTAGTGCGGCGACCAGAACTGGACGCAGTACTCCAAATGTGGCCTAACCAGCGTTCTATACAGCTGCATCATCAGACTCCAGCTTTTATACTCTATACCTCGTCCTATAAAGGCAAGCATACCATATGCCTTCTTCACCACCTTCTCCACCTGTGTTGCCACCTTCAAGGATTTGTGGACTTGCACACCTAGGTCCCTCTGTGTTTCTATACTCCTGATGACTCTGCCATTTATTGTATAACTCCTCCCTACATTATTTCTTCCAAAATGCATCACTTCGCATTTATCCGGATTAAACTCCATCTGCCACCTCTCCGCCCAATTTTCCAGCCTATCTATATCCTGCTGTATTGCCCGACAATGCTCTTCGCTATCCGCAAGTCCAGCCATCTTCGTGTCATCCGCAAACTTGCTGATTACACCAGTTACACCTTCTTCCAAATCATTTATATATATCACAAATAGCAGAGGTCCCAGTACAGAGCCCTGCGGAACACCACTGGTCACAGACCTCCAGCCGGAAAAAGACCCTTCGACCACTACCCTCTGTCTCCTATGGCCAAGCCAGTTCTTCACCCATCTAGCCACTTCTCCTTGTATCCCATGAGCCTTAACCTTCTTAACCAACCTGCCATGTGGGACTTTGTCAAATGTCTTACTGAAATCCATATAGACGACATCCACGGCCCTTCCTTCATCAACCATTTTTGTCACTTCCTCAAAAAACTCCACCAAATTTGTAAGGCACGACCTCCCTCTTACAAAACCATGCTGTCTGTCACGAATGAGATTGTTCCGTTCTAAATGCACATACATCCTGTCTCTAAGAATCTTCTCCAACAACTTCCCTACCACGGACGTCAAGGTCACCGGCCTATAATTTCCTGGGTTATCCCTGCTACCCTTCTTAAACAACGGGACCACATTCGCTATCCTCCAATCCTCCGGGACCTCACCCGTGTCCAAAGAAGCGACAAAGATTTCCGTCAGAGGCCCAGCAATTTCATCTCTCGTCTCCCTGAGCAGTGATTGCATTGTGCTATGTTAAAATTAATTGGATGAAATTGCTCTGTGACGAGCCCCAACAGACTTTGTCAGATGCAGTCATACACTTTAATGCATTGTTTTTCAAAATTTACGGTGGAATAACATAACTAATAAATTCATTAGGTGCCATCATATTTGAACTATGTAAACCGAAAATATGTGCTAAAAAAATCAGTTAGCATTTTGGCAATTATAAAGTGAAAAGGGCTACAGATGGCAAAACGGTATGCTTAGTACTGTCACCATCAGGACTTTCCAACAAAAAGCTGCTGCATAAAATAAATCAACACCTTTTTCTTTCCATTAAAAATTCATGATGACCTCATGCTTATCAGGAGAGCTGGTTTGGAGAATATAAGAATATATATGCTCAAGCTCAATTAGTAGGTGCAGTTGAAGTAACACAATTGTTGGTTAATTGCCTCTTGTTGATAATTCAGCTCCCTCGCACAGTTCCTCTAGACTACTTCCCCAATGGTCTCATCAGCACTTGTTGTTTAAACAATAATCCCCTGGATTACCAAGGAGAACAGTGGCCAGGTTCCTTGCTGTTGATTGTGTAGTCAACTCCCTTGCTGGACGATGGAGGTAATGGGAAAGGGGTTGGGGGAAATACAAGGTGTAAAAATAGTTTGGGTTTTTTTGAAAAGGAGAAGCTCTAAATTTGTACTTTATGGTGGAACAACATGTTCCTCACCCCATTTAACTCACCATCTCATACAAATCAGCAATTATTGTAGTGATTTTAGCATAATTATATGTCATAGCATTTATAGTAGGGGTTTTCGAGCAAATGGCTGAAGGATCTACTGAAGAAATACATTTTATAGATTTGGAGGTACAGAACAGCAAAGCAGGGCAATTTGGGGAGGGAGAGGGAAATTCCCATCTGTAGGGCAAGACAAGCTACTACAGTAGTAGAGAAAGAGGGAACATCCGTTCACCCAGCTTTGGAAGCAAATGTATACAAATTAAGAGTAGGCCATTCAACCCATTGAGCTCGCTCTGTCATTCATTAAGATGATAGATCTGATTGTGGTCTCAACATCACTTTCCCAACTATCCAAGAGTGCATACAGAAGTGTAGGGCCAAGTTACAGTGGTTAGCATTGCTGCCTCAAGGGACCCGGGTTCAGATCTGGCCTCGGGTGATTGTCTTTGCAGAGAACAAAGAAAATTACAGCACAGAACAGGCCCTTCGGCCCTCCAAGCCTGCACCGACCATGCTGCCCACTGAACTAAAGCCCCCTACCCTTCCGGGAACCATATCCCTCAATTCTCATCCAAGTCATGTATTTGTCCAGAAGCCCCTTAAAACTCACTATCATATCTGCTTCCACTGCCTCCCCTGGCAGTGAGTTCCAGGCACCACCACCCTCTGTAAAAAAAAAACTTACCCTCATACATCTCCTTTAAACCTTGCCCCTCACACCTTAAACCTGTGCCCCCTAGTAATTGACTCTTCCACCCTGGGAAACAGCTGCTGACTATCCACTCTGTCCATGCCCCTCATAATCTTGTAGACTTCTATTAGGTTACCCTTCAACCTCTGTCGTTCCATTGAGAACAAACCAAGTTTCTCCAACCTCTCCTCATAGCTAATGCCCTCCATGCCAGGCAACATCCTGCTAAATATTTTCTGTATCCTCTCCAAAGCCTCCCCATCTTTTTGGTAGTGTGGCGACCAGAATTGAACACTATATTTCTAGTGCGGCCTAACTAAGGTTCTATAAAGCTGCAACATTACTTGCCAATTTTTAAACTCAATGTCCCAGCCGATGAAGTCAAGCATGCCATATGCCTTCTTGACTACCTTCTCCACCTGCGTTGCCACTTTCAGTGACCTGTGTAACTGTACACCCAGATCCCTCTGCCTATCAATACTCTTAAGGGTTCTGCCATTTACTGTATATTGCCTATTTGTATTAGATCTTCCAAAATGCATTACCTCACATTTCTCCGTCCAAGTCTCCAGCCGATCTATATCCTTTGATGGTCCTCATCACTATCTGCAAATCCACCAACCTTTGTCATCCGCAAACTTACTAATCAAACCACTTACATTTTCAGCAAAGGTCCCAGCACTGATCCCTGAGGAATGCCACTTGTCACAGCTCTCCATTTAGAAACGCACCCTTCCACTGCTACCCTCTGTCTTCTATGACCAAGTAAGAGTTTTAACAACACCAGGTTAAAGTCCAACAGGTTTATTTGGTAGCAAATGCCATTAGCTTTCGGAGCGCTGCTCCTTCGTCAGATGGAGTGGATATCTGCTCTCAAACAGGGCATACGGAGACACAAAATCAAGTTACAGAATACTGATTAGAATGCGAATCGCTACAGCCAACCAGGTCTTAAAGATTCAGACAATGAGAGTGGAGGGAGCAAATTCTATGACCAAGCCAGTTCTGTATCCACCTTGCCAGTTCACTTCTGATCCCATGTGACTTCACCTTCTGCACCAGTCTGCCCTGAGGGACCTTGTCAAAGGCCTTAATGAAGTCCATGTAGACAACACCGACTGCCCTACCCTCATCAATCATCATCGTCACTTCCTCAAAAACTCGATCAAGTTAGTGAGACACGACCTCCCCTTCACAAAACCATGTTGTCTCTCGCTAATATGGAGTTTGCACATTCTCCCCGTGTCTACATCACTTTCCTCTGGGTGCTCCAGTTTCCTCCCACACACCAAAGATGTGCAGGTTAGGTTGATTCGCCATGATAAATTGACCCTTATTGTCAGGAATTAGCAGGGCAAATACGTGAGGTTATGGGGATAGGGCCTGGGTGGGATTGTTGTTGATGCAGGCTTGATGGGACTTTATTCCCTGGAGCGTAGAAGATTGAGGGGAGATTTGATAGAGGTGTATAAGATTTTGATGGGTATAGATAGAGTGAATGCAAGCAGGCTTTTTCCACTGAGGCTAGGGGAGAAAAAAACCAGAGGGCATGGGTTAAGGGTGAAAGGAGAAAAGTTTAAAGGGAATATTAGGGGGGGCTTCTTCACGCAGAGAGTGGTGGGAGTGTGGAATGAGCTGCCGGATAAAGTGGTAAATGCGGGGTCACTTTTAACATTTAAGAAAAACTTGGACGGGTTCATGGATGAGAGGGGTGTGGAGGGATATGGTCCAAGTGCAGGTCAGTGGGACTAGGCATAAAATGGTTCGGCACAGACAAGAAGGGCCAAAAGGCCTGTTTCTGAGCTGTAATTTTCTATGGTTCTATGATGGGCTGAATGGCATTGTAGGGATTTTATGATTCTTCTATGGTAAAGAGAATTATGGCTATGGGGGCACTTGGGTAGAAGGAGATGGAATTTAAATTGTTGGGCTGAGAGAAGATAGGTGAGTGGGATTTTTATTGTTGGATAGCATCTGGTTGACAGTTTTAAATTGAGTTGGTGGTTATCGAAGATGGAATTTGAGAGGTTTGCAAGAGTTTTCTTTTTGAACAGTGCAGGTATTAAGGACATATCAAGGTTTTGGCAGCAGATGGCTACTATTTGGGCCGGTGTTGGTCTGGGGTAAACACAGTAAGAGGTCTCACAACACCAGGTTAAAGTCCAACAGGTTTATTTGGTAGCAAAAGCCACTAGCTTTCGGAGCACTGCTCCTTCGTCAGGTAAGTGGGAGTTCTGTTCACAAACAGGGCATATAAAGACACAAGCTCAATTTACAAAATAATGGTTGGAATGTGAGTCTTTACAGGTAATCAAGTCTTAAAGGTACAGACAATGTGAGTGGAGAGAGCGTTAAGCACAGGTTAGAGGTGTGTATTGTCTCCAGACAGGACAGTTAGTGAGATTTTGCAAGCCCAGGCAAATCGTGGGGGTTACACAGTGTGACATGAACCCAAGATCCCGGTTGAGGCCGTCTTCATGTGTGCGGAACTTGGCTATCAGTCTCTGCTCAGCGACTCTGCGTTGTCGTGTGTCGTGAAGGCCGCCTTGGAGAACGCTTAGCCGAAGAACAGTGTATGAAGATCAAAGTATGGACCGTGTACTTGGTGGAAGGTGACGTGCCGGATCATCGACACGGATGCCATCATCTCACGTGAGAACACCATTCACCAGGTACACGGTACATACACTTGCAACTCAGCCAACGTTGTCTATCTGATACGCTGCAGGAAAGGATGTCCCGAGGCATGGTACATTGGGGAGACCATGCAGACACTACGACAACGGGTGAATGAACACCGCTCGACAATCACCAGGCAAGAATGTTCTCTCCGTGTTGGAGAACACTTCAGCGGTCACGGGCATTTGGCCTCTGATCTTCGGGTAAGCGTTCTCCGAGGCGGCCTTCACAACACACGACAACGCAGAGTCGCTGAGCAGAAACTGATAGCCAAGTTCCGCACACATGAGGACGGCCTCAACCGGGATCTTGGGTTCATGTCACACTGTGTAACCCCCACAATTTGCCTGGGCTTGCAAAATCTCACTAACTGTCCTGTCTGGAGACAATACACATCTCTAACCTGTGCTTAACGCTCTCCCCACTCACATTGTCTGTACCTTTAAGACTTGATTACCTGTAAAGACTCGCATTCCAACCATTATTTTGTAAATTGAGTTTGTGTCTTTATATGCCCTGTTTGTGAACTGAAATCCCACTCACCTGATGAAGGAGCAGCGCTCTGAAAGCTAGTAGCTTGTGCTACCAAATAAACCTGTTGGACTTTAGCCTGGTGTTGTGAGACTTCTTACTGTACTATTTGGGAAGCAGAGATATGCAACCTTGGTGACAATGACTGGGATGAGGATAGAATCGATGGAATGGCTCCACCACTGCTGGTAGATGAAAACAATGGCTTCTGGATGAAATCAAACTCATCCAAGATTTTATGTTGGAAATAGAGACATAGGTATAAAGACAAGTAGTGGTAGAGCTGGATGTCCTCAGTACACATCTGAAAACCAATGCTATTTCTTCACCTGTATGTTGCCTCTTGGCAACACTGTGAAGGCGGCGTCAAGTATAAATTCTTGGGACATTCCAGAGATGACAATACAGGGTGGACAAAAAAAATTAAAGGATTTTCTCTTTATGTTGGGTTAATTAAGAGTGGAACCAGTTGAGGGCTGTTGGCCTGAATCAGACAATGGAGGAGAATGGTATTGGCAACATGTCAGAAATTGCAGAGAGATCAAGGCGGACATGTTGGGATAATGCCCTGTTTGTTGTTCTTTATCTTGGAGGATATCATTTGTGGCATTGATTGGGGCAGTTTCAGTAGAGATAAAAGTTTTAAACTTCAGTGAGACTAAAATATAAGTATGATGGTTTGAGAGATGGTAATATATTCAAAGCCTTAGGAAAACAAAGAGATTGGTGATGGGGCTGAAATTTGAATGAACGTAGATGGATGTTTTGAGGAAGTGACTGTTGCTACCAGGAGATCGGTCAATTTACAATGTTGGCTAACAGCCCAGGTAGGAAAGTTTAGGATGGTCAGCAGTTTGGTGAGAATGGAGTCCTGGGGAAAAGGTGACAGTTTCATGGACAAGATGCATTTGAAAAGGGCATGAGAAGAGTTGGAAGAATAACAGTTCCAGGGCTAGTGCAGATGGGAACCCGAAAGGTAGTTTCACGTTGCGCATGAGAAAGTAGGGTTGGGGTAACAACAGAACTAGCACTTTTCGATTATAGTGATACATTTCACAGCCTCCTTGGAGGTGAAGGGCAAAGGGGTTTAAGGAAATGTTTGGTAATATAAATGCTGTGACGACAAGAGCAGGTCAGGGGCTAGGAATTCTGCAGAGAATAACTCATCACCTGACTCCCCAAAGTCTGTCCACCATCCACAAGGCACAATTCAGGCATGTGATGGAATACTTTACCCTTGCCTGGGTGACTACAGCTCCAAAAACACTCAAGAAGCCCAACGTCATTCAAGACAAAGCAGCTCACTTGATCAGCACCCCATCCACCACCACCGGCAACATTCACTTCCTCCAAGTTCCCGTCCAATCCGCACACCATCCTGACTTGGAAATGTATCACCATTCCTTCACTCACTGGGTCAAAATCCCTAGAACTCCCTCCCAAACAGCACTGTGAACGTACCTACATCACATGATTTGCGGCAGTTAAAGAAGGCAGCTCATCACCAGCTTCTCGAGGGCAATTAGAGAGAAATGCTGAACTAGCTAGCAACAATCACATCAGGAAAATAAAGAGTAATGGGTAACTTTGGCAGAGGAATGAGAGGCAAAATAGTGCTTGATTATGATCTAGCCAGATGTGGTGACAGATGGCTGAACCATTTGCTGTCCAGATACAGTCAAATTTCTTCCCCTGGACCATATGGAGTGAAAATGGCAATGAACAGGATGGAAGAACAATTTACTGAGACCAAGTACATCAGAGGTGGAGGCAAGGCATTGGTTGACAGATATAAAGAACTATTGTAGCAAATGGACAACCAAAGATGAGACATTTTGGCATTTGAAAGTAAAATTATAAGTAATTTGTGGGAGGGATTTTGTCAGGGTAAGAAAAGAAGAATGTGTGTTTGGAAGGGATTTGAGGGATATACATGGTCTGGAGACCATTAGAAATGTCTTTGAATGAGATCATGAGAGAAAAGAGAGAACACAAGGTCACAAAGGTGGCCATGACAATGGATAGGAGAATTTATATGGAGGAATGGAGTAGTGATGTCTTGTAAGAGAAGGCAAAGGAATTGAGTTGCTGGTGGAAATCTCAAAGATGAGTAATGGGTCAAAATCCTGGAACTCCCTCCCTAACAGCACTGTAGGTGTACATTCACCACAAGGACTTGTGGTTCAAGAAGGCAGCTGGCCACCACTTTCTCAAGGAGCAATTAGGGATGAGCAATAATTGCTGGCCAAGCCAGCAACACCCACATTTCATAAGTTAGTTTTTAATTGCTATGGGCAGGGACATTGGGAGGAAAGGAGGGAGACATTGGGTTATTTCCATATATTTTGGGTAAATAGAAGCTGTATAATTTAATTTCATTTTTCTAACTTGAATGCATTTGTTAGCAAATAGAAAAGAAATGGCAGAAGGTGAGCTGCTGTATCTATTCCCTAAGCACAAGTTAGTGTGTGTAGAGTTTGCATATACTTTGCTAATCAGGTGTACACTTTTAAACTAGATTATTCTATAACTTGCCTTTTCACTTTTATTATTCTCTACCACTTTATTTCCCGCATCTATTTGAGGCTTTGGGATTGTCAGCTTTTATCCCCTTAATTCCTCCTGTCCACTTTTACTTTAAATTCCTAACTCTCCTTAGGCCCTTGGTTCCCCTTTGTTTCTGGTATGCCATTTTTGTTTTCTACTGTGAAGACAGGTACAATATACATTAGGACCCTGTTATGTATACACAGTCTGCTGTTGCATGGAACTTGATGTAACATGGGTCCATCTTGGAGCCCAAAATTTCCATTTAAATTTACCACCACCCAACAAGCAGTTCAGTAAAATGAAACTGTGTTGCCTTTTAAATTATCCGTTTAATCAGAACATAATTCAAGAAGCTAATCCATGGAAGATCTACCAGGCCTCCTCCATTTCCAGGCATTTTCATGATGGTGTACAAGTAGGATGTTTGGCAGCCTGTACACACAATGAGGAGCAAGACATGCAGACCTCCAGAATGATGCATGTAGATGGATCTCTTTGGTGATATCCAGTCCAAGCAAGTAGCCGGTAAACCCAAATAGGAGTTAGGAGATAATGCCCAAGGATGCATCGTGGTGGTGTTTTTGCCTATCTGCTGAATGTAAATTAGGTACTTCCTGTTGAAGCCAAACCAAGAGGGCACTGTTAGGCACAATCTGGCATAACTGCCAAGATCATTACCCAGATAACTTTGAGATTCTTACCTCTGAACTCTAGCTCTGCTTTGAGGTAAATTTAAAAATAAATAAAACTTAGTTCTGTGGCAGCTTCCAGTGAACCCTCTTGAGGACCACTAGTTTGGTCACTGCAGGTTCAGTGGGAAGTGGGATTCAAAATTTATACTACTTTGGCAAGTTAAATCCTAAAGTAAGAAGCAAATACTGTGCACATCAAAATATTATGGTGCTAATTTCTCCACTGTTCAGATTAAGCCCCAGCAGGGTGATCAACAGTTAGCATCACGTGCTGTTCTTAGCTGGTTCACATAGGTACTTAAGGAAAGTACCAGAAAGTGATTAGAAGCAAAAAATCTTGATGCAGCACAGATGAAATATCCCTATTAATCTGGCTACAGTACTGGTTTGGTGCTTTTTAAAGAACCTTGTCATACCGCAGTTTCAGCTGTAACACTATTTTGAGATATGAATCCCATGTACCATGTTACCACAGGGCCCGAGTGTATTTATTTAACACCTTTGCCATTTCCTTATTTTCATTAGAATTCCTCCAGTCTCAGCCTCTAAGGAATCCATGTTTACTTCCACTATTCTCTTTTTTTGCCTATTTGTAGAAACTCTTAATGTTTAAAATGTTTCTTGCTAGTTCACTCTTAAGTCTAATTTTTTGATCACAATTTGATGTTTTCTAAAAGTTCTCGCATTAGTACTCTTGGCAACATTATAAGCCCCTTTTAATCGATTGCCATCCTTAATTTCTAATTAGCCTCAGGTAGATCACTTTCTGTGAAGTTTTTTCTTTCACAGTGGAATGTATATTATTGTGAATTATGAAATATTTGCCATTTTTATCTATCATCGTACACTTATAATTTAACTTCCCAATCTATATTAGCCAATTCATATCTTGTATCTATAGAATTAATTTTCTTTAAGTTTAATACTCTAGTTTCAGACTTGTGTTAATTGTAAGTTCCTGATATTAAGGTACAGAGGTGAAAGGCATTGTTTAATTAAGTACTTGGAGCACATCTGGAGACTGCTGGGACACTGGGTTAGTAGGGAGAAGGAAGACCTTGTGTAATGCTGCATTCTGTAAATAAACTAAAGAAAAAGGTTTGCCTCTAGTTTCATCACCATCTGACTTGCATTCCATTTATCATTTAAGTACATCACTGAACTGAATCTTTATCATATCTTTTTGAGAGACTCCCCTACTGTGGGATTACTAATTAACCCTGTCTCATTGCTTCAACTTGTCTTCTATAGCTTCTTGCTTGGTTGATTTTCATCATATTTTTCTAGGGGATTATCACAAATGCACTCCATGAATCCATCCTCAAACTACTTTTGCCAGTTTGTGTCTAGTCTATATGAAGACTCTCTGGCAATTGGGATGTTGACATTTATTGAAAAAGGAATGGAATATAAAAGTAGAGAAGATTTCCTTTAGCTATACAGAGCCTTGGTAAGACCACATTTTGAAGTATTGGGTACAGTTCTGGTCTCCTTATTTGAAAAAGGATATAATTACTTTAGAAGCATTTCAAGGAAGGTTCACTCGACTCATTTCTGGGATGAAGGTTGTGTAGGTTGGGCCAATATCCATTGGAGTATAGAAGAATGAGGGGTGATCTTCTTGAAACATAGAAGATCCTGAGGAGATTTGATAGTTATATACTGAGGGAATGTTTTGCAGGTGTATATAGATAAGCTGAATGAGTGGGCAAAAACCTGGTAGATGGAGTATAATGTGGGAAGATGTGAAGTTGTTTACAACTTCTGGCACAGAAGGGGGCCATTTGGCCCAACTTGTGCATGCCAGCCCAAGGACACCCAGGTACCATTTCTAATCCCACTTTCTTGCACCCAGTCCATAGTCTATAACTTAGAGCACTTAAGGAGCAGATCCAAAGTAAAAAGTTTATTTATTTGTCACAAGTAAGGCTTACTTTAACACTGCAATGAAGTTACGGTGAAATTCCCCTAGTCGCCACGGTCCGGCGCCTGTTCGGGTCAACCCACCTAACCAGCATGTCATTCAGAATGTGGGAGGAAACCGGAGCACACGGGGAGAACGTGCAAACTCCACACAGATAGTGACCCAAGCTGGGAATCGAACCCGAGTCCCTGGCGCTGTGAAGCAGCAGTGCTAACCATTGTGCTACCGTGCCGCCCCAAGGTATTTTAGTTTAGGGTCTCTACCTCCACCACCAACTTTGGGCAGCAAATTCCAGGCACCCACCACCCTTCGCATAACAGAGTTCTTCCTCATGTCCCCTCTACCCTACTGTCACCTATCTTGGATCTATAAGAACAAAGAAAATTACAGCACAGGAACAGGCCCTTTGGCCCTCCAAGCCTGCATCGACCATGCTGCCTGTCTGAACTAAAACCCCCTTTCCTTCCGGGATCTATATCCCTCTATTCCCACCCTATTCAAGTATTTGTCAAGAAGCCCCTTCAAAGTCACTATCATATCTGCTTCCGCTACCTCCCCCAGCAGCGAGTTCCAAACACCCACCACCCACTTTTTTAAAAAAACTTGCTTCGTACATCTCCTTTAAACCTTGCCCCTTGTACCTTAAACCTATGCCCCCTAGTAATTGACTCTCTGTCCCCTGATTCTAGAATTCTCTACCTAGGGAAGCAATTTTATCCTGTCCACTCTGTATTCTTCCTGCTGGGGAAGAGATAAAGGTAGTGTATTACTTGAACAGAGAGCAACCACAAAATTCTGAGGTACTGAGGGATCTAGGTGCATGAGTCACAAAGTTAGAATGCAGGTACAGCAAGTAATTAAAGTTAACCTTTATTACGAGAGGATTTGAACATAGAAGTAAGGATGTTACGTTTCTGTTATACAGGGCATTGGTGAGACCACATCTTGCATTGTGTGCAGTTTTGGTCTCCTAATTTAAGGAAGGATGTAAATGTGTTTGAGGTCGTTCAGAAGCGGTTTATAGATTGACACCTGGAATGAGCGTGTTGTCTTATGAGAAAAGGTTAGACAAACTGGACTTGTTTTCAGTAGAGTTTACAAGAGTGAAGGGTGACTTGATTCCAGTATGTAAGATCCAGAATTGTCTTGGCATGACAGATGTGGAAAGGATGAGTCCAGAACTAGGGACCACTGTCTTAACGTTAGGGGTCATCCTTTTAGGACAGATGAGGAGAACTTTTTGAGTTGTGTGACTTCGAAACACTCTGCCTCAGAAGGTGGTGGAGGTGGGGGCATTGAGGTGGATAGATTCTAGTTAGGCAAGGCAATCAAAGGTTATCTTGTTTTATGGGAATGTGGAATTCAAAACAGAGACCAGCCATGATATTATTGAATAGTGGAACAGGCTCGAGGGGTCGAATGTTCTACTTCTGCTCCTAATTTTGTATATTCACATGTTCTTGTGGGGGAGACCAGAACTAGGGGACACAGTTTTAGAAAGGGGTCTCCATTCTAAGATGAGAATTCTTTTTGAGGACCGTTGGTTTCTGGCATTCTGTTCCCCAGAAAGTAGTGAAAACTGGGTAATTTAATTTATTCAAGGCTGAGTTAGATTGAATTTTGATAGGCATGGAAGTCTCAGTTATGGGGGCAGATATGAAGGTGGAGAATGCTCTTAATTGAATGGTGGAGCAGGCTCAAAGAATAAAATGGCCATCTCCTGAGTCCTATGTTATTGCATTGTCTTTTCTACAAACTCCTCTTATTTTGACTAACACTGTGTCCAACAATGTAACTAATGTTAGGCGGCCTATAAACTATGACTACCACTGTTTTACTGCCCCTTATTATTTCCACCTATACTGATTCTATTCTCCAACCTACTCTTTTTTTTCTGTCTTTTCAAAATGTTGTGTACCCTGGAATATTTACTTCCCATCTTTGGACCATGTCTTTAACAATGGGCGACTAGATCAAACCCATTTATCTATGTTTGTGCCATTAATTTGTCTATCTTGTTGGAAATGCTTATTGCATTCAGGTAGAGCACTCAGTTTTAACTTTATATCATTTTTCCCCTGATTCGACCATATTTTTTTCACTATTACTGTTAAATTCTCTGCTCTTCCCTGTAACACTAGTTTGCAGTCAAACCTCTGACTTTGGGTCAATAATTGAGCTGGTTTCTCTGACTTACCAGAGAACATGCTCTCCTTATCCAGCTTTATTTAATTAAGTCAATGAATTTAATCAACTTGGCTATTAACTAATTGCCTGATTTATTTTCAATGATAGATTAGCTTCTAATGTTTATCTGCTCCTACCGCTCTGCCTTGTGTCATAATTTTGACAGTTTTTCTGCAAAGCCCTTCACTGTCTTTTTAGCTGCTTCATTCAATTTCCTCTTTTTCTTATTGTTAGATCTATTTGTTTATCTAAAGGATACTTTTAAAAAGTTTTTCATGGAATGTGAGCATGGAAAGCCAGCATTTGCTGTCCATCCCTAATTCCCCTTGGGAAGGTGGTGGTGAGCCATCTTCTTGAAACGTTACTGCTGACATTGGTACATTCACTGTGCTGTTCCAGGATTTTGACCCAGTGATGGTGAAGAAACGGTATTGTAGTTCCAAGTCAGGATGATGTGCAGTTTGGAAGAGAACCTGCTGGTTGATGTGTTCCCAAGCGTCTGCTGCAGTTGTCCATCTAGATGTTGGAGGTTGTTGGTTTGGAAGGTGCTGTTAAAGGAGACTTGGCAAGTTGCCACTTGTAAATGGTACACACTGCTGCCACTGTGCTTTGGTGGTGGAGGGAGTGGACAGTGTTTTGTCCTGGATGATGGTGAGCTGTGGAGCCTCGTTGGAATTGCACTTATCCAGGCGATTGCGGAGTATTCTACCGCTGCTCTTAATACATAGATAAATGATAAATTAAGCACTTAGCTTTATTTATGGGGAGGTGATGGCCTGGTGGTGTTATCGCTAGATTATTAATCCAGAAACTCAGCTAAAGTTGTGGGAACTCGGGTTCAAATCCCACCAGGGCTGATGGTGAAATTTCACCCCCCGCCCCCCTCCTTCTTGTCCACCTTGTCTGGATTCAGCGTTTGCCCAATTATTTTTAAATCAGCAGTAGTCAGGTATACAGTGGACGTGCCTTATTCAAGTATCGGACTGTTAGTTCTGTCACACAGGTTTGCTTTCATTCTTCTCTATTACCAGGCATTTTATCTGGGAGTTAAATCAGCTGACCTTCTCCAATCCTCCTTCCAAAACCCCCTAAGAACAGTCACCACTTGAGTCAACAAGCTCAGGGTTTGATATCTCAAACTCTGAGTGGTGAACAACACAGTTCACCAGTGTATGCTGAAGCATTGTCATCATCCTGTTATGATTGCATCCTGATTATGGTTGACATCAAACCTTGTGTGTGTGTGTCTATGTGTACTCTCTTACCTTTCTTGTAGACTTGAGCACCTCCACAACTCTCTTGTCTGTATCCTATCTCGCAGTGACCCATGTGCCCATTATCGTTCGGTGACCTCCAAGTCCACTCATGCCTCGAATTTAAAATTCTCATCCTTGTTTTTAAATCCCTCCATGGTCTTCCCTCCTCCTCTAACTTCCTCCAGCCCTGTATGCATCAGGGTACACCGGTACCATGAGCTTGTTCTGGCCGTGGTTCTGTAACCCTTAATACCCTTGTCTAATAAAAGTGTATCTGTATCCATCCTGACATCTTCACGCCACCTCAACTTCTTTTTAGAGGGAGAAAATTCCAACGTTTCATTACAAGTGTCCACTGTGTGAAGAAGTTAGTGCGAAGATAAATATCAACACTATTAGCCATTTTTATTTGTTGTGCCTCCGCCAGATTTCACCAAGTTCTCTACATGGGTCTCTAAACTCAGTTACCAATGTGGATCAGTAGCTGATACCACTGATATCCATTCAGTAGCCCCCCACCCCCGACTATTACTTTCCTCCTCTGCTTTTCCCTCACCACATACCCCCACTCCCCTCCCATAGCCTAGAGCAATTTTTGAACCTTTGTATAACTGCTGTCTAAGCCTATTGCTCTGTTAGGTTGACAGTGCAACCTGAAGTCCAGTTCCTCCTAGTAGACTGTTTCATTAAGCCTTATTTAGCTACACAGCACGTTCTATCATCTTTCCCAGTTGCCAGGTGGAAGGTAAGTGGAAGTGTTTATTATGCAGACAGTAATTCAGTACAACCCCCCTCTTCAGACTTGAGAATGCCTTTGAATTTGTTAAAGTTACTAGACTTGTTTGAGTGACTGCCTAAAGGGCCCAATTTGAACACTATTCATTATGGATTTTAGCCAACAAATAAGATTAGATTAATTTACATGTGAATGTGCACCCTTAAGGATGAATCCACCGGTCCTTTGAAATGACACTCTTGACCTCCTGGCATGCAGCATTGTAGCCTACTTTTGCAGCAGCTCTGTATTACTCTGAAAAGACCAAGTACTATTTTAAAGGCAGGTCGTGATTGATTGAACAGGATCTAGTTTTGTTTTTGTTTATGGTTTTGGCTACAAAGGTATCACGGGCCACATCATCTGCTCACACAGCATCTCTTTGTAGTCTCAGTTGCAAATGCAGATGCACAGGAGCTATCCAATAATACAAGCTGTCTCAGTACTGTCTGTGACGGAGTTCTGCATCATTAAACCTACCTTTTTCGCTTTAACCTAATTAGCTACTTAGTTGTGGTATAAATATAATCCATTATATCCTGAATTGCAAATCCATCCCCAATCTCCCTCATGAAGCAGCTAGGATAAACTAGAGTCCTACATTTCTTTATTTTTCCAATTGATTAGCTCCTGTCCTACATAAAGTTTACTAAAATACAGCAGTGTTTGGCCCAGTATGTGGAGTGAAAGTAAATTAACAGTTGTAAAAGTTCTGGGTGACAATTAACACTCCATTTTAAGTTGTATTTTTGATCATCTCTTTGGGGAAAAGCCCCAGCAAAATATTAATTAGTTCTTATGTTAGACTACCTGACCCAGTCCCAAAAGCCTCGTGCATAATAAAACTATTCAGAGTATCCCTAGCGCCAGAACATTCTAGGTTCATTCACGGGTCTATGCTAAGTTGACCAATAAAGGATGTGGCGTTCTAGTGATGCATGCCACAGTTGAATAGCCCTTTATTGTTCGCTATGTAGGTTAAGTTTATACAAGGCCAAGATTACTTGGGTGAAGTACAAGAATTTGAACATCCTATGTGGAAGTGTATTGCAGAAAAATATCCACACTCAAGAAGAGGAGCCACTAGGAATGTGGGGTTGGGGTGGTTTCAGGGTGGCTGCAATTGACCTTTTTGGTGGAAAAAAAGCAAAGTAAGGCAGTGAATTTCTCCAATGACCACGACAGCTTCCTTTGACCTGTGAACCAGTTGCTGATTGGTATTGAATTCCTATTTGATTTAACCTGGGTTAAATCTGTGCAAATGTAGACCTTATTACAACAAGAGGAGAGCGGAAACTATCATCTCACCAGTGTGGCCTGCATTTGAAGGCGATCCAAAAAGTGAAAGGGCTTCATTCTAATCTACTTTGATCCAAGTGTCTTTTTGTATACACTGAACAAACAAAACCGGATTGCAGCAATGGATAAATTTCCATTATTTTTTTTGAAATCAGACTTCAAATAGTACATTTCAAAATACATTGTGTTCACATGTCGTGTAATAAGCTGTATTTTATTTCCTGCTATAAGTTTGATTATTTCATTTTGTGGCTCTGTTGTTAGCGCACTCAACTCTCTCGATTCCAGGTTCAAGTCCCACTCCAGGACCCGAGCACAAAAAACTAGGCTGCACTCCAGTGCAGTACTGAGAGAAGGCTGCACTGTTAGAAGTGGCGTCTTTCTGATGAGATTAAATCAAGGTCCTCGGGTGAAGGGAAAGGATCCCATGACGTTATTTTGAACAGTCATCCTCTAATATATATTCCTCAATCAGCACCATATTATCTGGTCATTAGTCGATTGCTGCTTGCTATGTGCAAATTTTCTGTCGTGTTTCCTACATTATCACAGTGACTAGACTTCAAAATTACCACAGTTAATATTAATTGGCTGTAAAACATTTTTGAGATTTTACTCATGAAAGGCACTGTCGCCCCAAAATCCTTTATAACAGATGTGTTTTCTTTAGCTTTTTTACTTTGCTATTTTGACTTCGTTCTTTTTCACTTTTCATCTCCTTTTATTGAACATCCATTCACCATAACACAACCATGTACCTGTTGCACGTTGGTGAGAAATATTGTGGCTTTTGTTGTTTTTTTAAAAAAAAAGTTTGCCCACCACATGCACCCTCAGCTTGTTAGTATTTACTTGCTATACAACTGTTGATTACCCTTGGTGTTAAAAAGTGAAACAAATATCTGGACCATTAAACAAACACTAGCTTTAAAAGTCACTTAAAATATTACAACAAATCATATGAGAAGCCAGTGCTGAATACAAGTAAGTTTCAAATGACTGCACAAACTAGTGGCCAGACAAAACAGGTTTGCGACCCAAATAGTTGCCTGCCCTGCTTCTTTGAGGCACAGGTTTAATGTTCTTACAAGTTCCCAAGCACTTACAAGTACTTTCGGAGTTGCCTTGCAAGACTACTGTTGCAATATCCCAGGCACGTATTAGGGAACTGAGTGTTCAAACTAATCCTTGGAATAGAAATCATTAAACTATATTCCTTGAAATAAAAGGGTATAATTTCAAAAAATATGATCGTACAGTTTGAATCTTGTATGAAAGGTGACCAAAAAATATTTTCTTTTGGCCTGCAGTTTTTCAGACACATGTTTGTGCTTAACGTGTCAATGTTTAGAGGGAGAGTTATTTCCTGTGTCTTGTCACTGCGTGCAATGGTGAGATAACACTGTACCATACTGTACAGTAAGTCTCTAAGCAGGATGAACCTTCAGGGCAGGGAGTGTTATGCTGCAAAAATGAAAAATGGATTAGCATTCCAGAATCCCAGAAATTTACCATATAGAAGCAGGCCATTTGGCCCATGATATCTTACTAGTCATAAAAGAATGATCCAGCTTAATCTCACTTTTTATAGCACTTCTTGCATATACAATTTGAGGCATGCTGAATTTTAAACATATTTGAAGATTGGTTTCATAAACTAGATATTCAATAAATGTTGTGAAATTCAAAATTCTGAATCGTTAAATGTTGAAATAAATTGATAGTGGCCTACTGCTACAAAATAACTTTGTCCCAACGTTTGTGACGAGTTGAGCAGGGAGCTGGAAGGATCAGTTCCAGCTCTCGATCACTTTCTTGAAAGTATTGGGAATCAAAGTTGGGACAGAGCAGTGTCAAACTTTTCCCACTTCAGTGGACACAATAGACATCGAACAATCACCAGCCAGGCCAAATCGTGAAGTCGGGCTTGTCGCGACAGGGTTGCTGTATCTACTACAAGACTCCATTCAGGAATAAGATAAGGTGTAAAATTTGGGAAAAAACTGAAGGGTAGGGGTGTCAAACTCCAGTCCACTATTGTTTCAGGGGAGCTTTGTTTTAGTTCAAGATCTGTGAGAATGTTTTTTTTTGTTATTTTAGAGCGAACCTAGAAGCCCTACAGAAAAAGTTGGAGGAACTTGAGCTGGATGAGCAGCAGAAAAAGAGACTTGAAGCCTTCCTTACACAGAAGGCTAAAGTTGGTGAACTGAAAGATGACGACTTTGATAAGATATGTGAACTGGGTGCAGGTAACGGTGGTGTCGTCACCAAAGTACGTCACAAACCATCGGGGCTTATTATGGCAAGAAAGGTAAGCTTGTGTTGGCAGCATTTGGTCCCTGCATTAGTTGTGGTAATGTCCCAGTATTTAGCAACTAGCTGCTTGAATTTTTTGACAAAGTTTGAATTTCAAGTTGTAAAAATGTAATAAATTCTTCCGATAGAAGTTTGTGTAGTTATGAGCAGTGGACTTCTCTTGGAAAGTCCTTGTTAACTTTTGAGTAAATTTAAATCGAGAAACCCATGCACACTGTCCCATAGATTAGCAGCAGCTGTGTGTAAAATGTGAGTAAAGAGTATTTTAACACAGAAAATCAACCTTTTAGTGCATGTATGAGTATCTAAGAGTGGCAGAAAATAAGGTTATATAATCCAGTTATACTGGAGTCTAACTACAAATATCAAAATTTACAAAATTATTGCATGATAACTGTGACTTTGTTTTTGGCACACTTGCTTGGTTCAGGGGTTTGTGTCTTCAAGCCCCACTCAGACTTGAGCATTAGGCTCTGCTCCAGTGCAGTATTGAGGGAGTGCTGCACTGTCAGCAGTGCCGTCTTTCAGATGAGACATTACACTGAGGCCCATGTGCCATCTTGCATGGACATGTGACCTGTGGCACTATTTCAAAGTAGAATAAGGAAGCTTTTACCCCTCAGTGAACATCTCAAAAATAGATGGTTAGTTAACATTTTGCTGTGAGTTTGCTGTGTACAAATTATGTGCTGCGTTTCCCATATTTTAAAAAGTACTTTATTGACTATAAAGTATTTTGGGTTGTCCGGTGACCATGACGACACTTTGTAAATAGAAGTCTCTCTTCCTTTCTGTATTTCTTTTGTCATTTTCATTGAATGATAAAGGCCAATTAAAAAGTACAGAATTGCCATAGTTTTTCTTGCATTAAAATATGGGTTCTGAATGAACTCAACTGTCATTTTCAGCTGATGTGTTAGTCTTATTGTAGAATCACAGAATAGCTCAGCCCAGAATGAGACCAGTCAGTCCATCAAGTGTGCACAGGTTTTTTTGAAAAGCAGTCCAGTTAGTCTCAGTGCCCATCTCGTTCCCCATTTCCCTGCAATTTTAGTCAGTTCCATTTTGAATGCTACTATTGAATCTCCGTTCACCACACCAAGAGGTCGTGCATTCCACTTATTGGATAAGCAGACTTTCCTCATGGCATCTCTGATGCTTTCACCAATCACCATGATATCTTTGTGTTCCTTCCTTTAAATCTAATACTAGCAACAATCTGACAATGTGGAAAATGTGCGCATCCACAAAAAGCGGGACAAATCTAATCTGACCAATTATTGCGTCTGATCATTGAAGGGTTGGACAGTGCCAGCGACAGTGATATGAAGCAACGTTTGCTCGGCAATGACCTGTACACCGACGCTCAGTTTGGGTTCTGCCACGACCACTCGGCTCCTGACCTCATTACTGCCATGGTCCAAACAAGGTCACAGGAGCTAAATTGCATAGACCCTGTGAGAGTGACTGCCCTTGACATCAAGGCAGCATTTGTTGCAGTGTGGTATCAATAAATTTAAGTCAATGGGAATCGGGGGGAGGGGGGGACGTCTTCTTGGAGCCATACCCAGCACAAATGAATATGATTTAGGTTGTTGAAGGCCAATCATCTCAGCTCCACGATGACATGTGAATTGCTCAACCACCTTCAGCTGCTTCATCATTGATCTTTCCTCCATCTTAAGGTCAGAAGTGGGAATGTTCACTGATTGCACAATGTTCAGTATCATTCATGAGTCTCAGGTACTGAAGAGGCCTATGCCCAAACACAGCAAGATCTGGACAACATTTACGCTTGGGCAGATAAAAGACTAGTAACATTTGTGCCACACAACTGTCAGGCAATGCCCATCTCCAACAGGAGAGAATCTAACCATCGACCCTTCACATTCAATAGCATTACCTTTGCTGAATCCACTACTATCAACATCCTAGGGGTTACCATTGACCATGAACTTAACTGGACCAGCCATATAAATACTTAGGATACAAGAGCAGGTTAGAGGCCCGGCATTCTACAGCAGGTAATTCCCCATCCCACCCCCAATGCCTGACCATCATCCACAACTCAAGTCTGGTGTAAGATGGATTTCTCTCTGCAGCTCCAACAACATTCTAGAAGCTTAGTACAATTCTGAACAAAGCACCCTGCTTGATTGGCATCCCATTCAGTACCTTCAACATTCACTGCCTCCACTACCAATGTGCAGTGGCAGCAGTGTGTACTACATACAGAATCAGCACAGCAACTAAAAGGTTCCTTTGACAGCAGCTCCCAAAGCTGCTGTCAAAATTGTTGCTAGTATTAGATTTAAAGGAAGGAACACAAAGATATCATGGTGATTGGTGAAAGCATCAGAGATGCCATGAGGAAAGTCTGCTTATCCAATAAGTGGAATGCACGACCTCTTGGTGTGGTGAACGGAGATTCAATAGTAGCATTCAAAATGGAACTGACTAAAATTGCAGGGAAATGGGGAACGAGATGGGCACTGAGACTAACTGGACTGCTTTTCAAAAAAACCTGTGCACACTTGATGGACTGACTGGTCTCATTCTGGGCTGAGCTATTCTGTGATTCTACAAATGGGAACGTGACCGTCTGTAATTTGCCCTCTAAGCCACACACCAGCCTGACTTGGAACAATATCACTGTCCCTTGATTGTCATTGGATCGATATCTTGGAACTTCTTTCCTATTAACATGAAATGTACTTGCACCATATGGACTGCAGCAGACCAAGAAAGCAGCTTAACATCACCTTTTCATGGGCAATTTGGGATGTGGTACAGATGCTGGATTTATCAGCAATGTTCACGTCCCATGAAATATTTTAAAAATCAATATCCTTCCTGTTAAATATACTCTGGTGAAAGATGCCTGTAAATACTGATGTGCAAATCAACGACAGTTTTCTTTATATCATTTCCAGTTCGTTTTTATTCAGTCTAGAGTTGCATAACCAAGGTTGCATGATGCTGACTCAAGTTGAAGAGTTAAGCGGCAACCAAAACTGTGCTCAACAAGTGGTTGGATGGAGCGCGCCGAAAATCTTTGTTTACTATCCCTATCTAAATCCTTGCCCTTCGATGTACTACCCAAAGGATCAGCTCTCGTATACATTGGGATATACAGCTAGGTATCATCTGTGACTCTCTCAATGACACTCTCCATCTTTTGGCTAAATGTCAGGCTGCCATAAAGTTTCAGAGGAATCAAAGCTTTCTCCAGTTTAAAATCAAGAGTCGTTCCCTTGCCACTAATCCCATCCTTCTCCCTAGCTGTATTCTCCAACTGAACCACACGGATTATAATTGCAACCTTAAATCCCACATTCTAACTATGCCCAAGACCAATTGCTTCCATGTTGCTCATCTCAGCTCTTGCTCCCTTTAACATAGATAGCCTTTGAGACCTCCAGATTTAACTGCTTAAAAAATTTTAAAGCTGATTTCCCATGCTCCAGTCATCACAAACTTCTAATTTGTCCAAAACACTACTATACATACCCTATCTCAAGCTATTTAAATTATACTTACCCATCAATCGTATCCTTACTGAGCAGTACTGGCTCCCAAGTCTCCCAACACTTTGCTTTAAAATCCTGGTCAATAAATCTTTCCAAGGGCTTGCCTCAACCTGATGTTGCAGTCTCGACTAGCCCTATATCAAATCACTTGACTGCAGAATTCTTTGCATTCCTGCTATTGACGGCAGAGCTTTTAGCTGCCTTGCATCTATATTTTTGAACTCCAATCTAAACCTGTCCATCTTTCAGAAATCTCCAGACATGACTACACTTAAGAAAGCTTCTGATCTCTCCATTTGCACAATGTCATTTTTCTTGGAAAGTGTCATGAAACATTTATTTTTTCGAAGTTACTAAAGTTGTGCTAAAATACACCTATTGTAATATTCTGTTGAAATTCATCTCTCGACGTTAGCCAATCATATTTGCACGTTTTCTTTCTCTCAACCCTTCTCTTTTAATGGCTTGCATCATTTCACTTATCCCCTCTTTGGTACTCTGCCCTCCTAAATCCTCACCCTCCCTTTCTGAAAACTCCTCCAACCCCACAACCAATGTCCCTTTTTCCTGTGTGGTCATGCAACAGCCCAGAACCTCATGCGCACGCTGCATACCGTACAACTCGTGCTGTATTATCAGAGGTGCCATCTTGCAGAAGAGATGACAAACCAATGCCCTTTCTGCAACCCCAGCCCTCCAGATGAACATAAATATAGACTGAAGCACTGGGGATAACTTGCCCCTCCTTTTCTTTGAAATAGTGTCATGAGAATTTTTATCCCTCAATCAATATTAAACATGCTAGCCTTTTTTCATGTTTCATCGTTGCTGCTCTGCTAATTGTGGAATGCTTGCATCACTGGAGAAGCTGACTTGGAAGAGATACTGAGTTAATGATATGAGGTAGTTTAATGATCTTCACTGCTGGCAACCCAAGAAATTTTCCCCTCTTGTTTTCAACAGTTTAATTCATTCCTCTCAAAGATTCAATGTCTCCTCCAAACCAATTCCTCAACTAAAGGTCATCAGATTTACCTATTTTAAGTAGAAATACCAAAAGAATTGGCAAAAGTAAGCATCAAAAGCAACTAAATCACGAGTTTCTAAATTTCAGCACCAGTTAAGTTTGAAGATGACCATTGCGTGGCAAAATTACTCAGTTGACCTAAACAGAGTGTTCAAGTGTTAACCCAGTTAGTATCATGGCATATGTGGAAAACAAAAATTAGGGTGGCACGGTGACAGTGGTTAGTACTGCTGCCTCAACGCCAAGGACCCGGGTTCATATTCTGGCCTTGGCTGACTGTCTGTATGGAGTAGGCTTGTTCTCCCCATGTCTGCGCGGGTTTCCTCTGGGTGCTCTGGTTACCTTCCGCAGTCCAAAGATGTGCAGGTTGGGTGAATTAGCCATGCTAAATTGCCCCTCCAAAAGAGAAAATGCTGGAAAATCTCAGCGGGTCTGGCAGCATCTGTAAGGAGAGAAGAGCTGAGGTTTCGAGTCATCTGGACTCGACGTCAGCTCTTTTCTCCTTAAAGATGCTGCCAGACCTGAGATTTTCCAGCATTTCCTCTTTTGGTTTCAGATTCCAGCCTCCGCAGTAATTTGCTTTTATCCTGAATTGTCCCTCCGTGTCCAAAAATGTGCAGGTTAGGTGGATTAGCCATGGAAAATGTATGGAGTTATGAGGATAGGGTGGGGGCTGGGCCTGTCCTTTGAAGAGTCAGTGCAGACTTGATGGCCAAATGGCCTCTTTCTGCACTGCTATGGTTCTATGGTCTCTGGTAAACTAGGCAGTTTGACTCTGCTCACTAATTTGTATGCACGGTAGCACAGTGGTTAGCACTGCTGCTTCACAGCTCCAGGGACCTGGGTTCGATTCCCGGCTTGGGTCACTGTCTGTGTGGAGTTTGCACATTCTCCTCGTGTCTGCGTGGGTTTCCTCCGGGTGCTCCGGTTTCCTCCCACAGTCCAAAGATGTGCGGGTTAGGTTGATTGGCCATGCTAAAATTGCCCCTTAGTGTCCTGAGATGTGTAGGTTAGAGGGATTAGCGGGTAAATATGGAGGGATCTGGGGGTAGGGCCTGGGTGGGATTGTGGTCGGTGCAGACTCGATGGGCCAAATGGCCTCCTTCTGCACTGTAGGGTTTCTATGATTTCTATGCTGCACCAGACTTGAGAATAGATCTCTGTACTCCACCTGAGTGAATTTTTGCAGTGTGCACCAACAGACTACGTGACATCTGGTAAATCAGCAAGGAACACATTGTGACATTCTTAGAAACCTGATTTTGTAAAAGTTGTAAAGGCTTTTATAATGAAACATATTGGTTAGGTTTTCCATTTGCTTTAAAATATAGTAATGGATTCAGATAGTTATCAATAAAGAATCTAATTCCAATTTGTTCTTCATTTCTCCAGCTGATTCACTTAGAAATAAAGCCTGCTATCCGCAATCAGATCATCAGAGAGCTCCAGGTGCTACACGAATGTAACTCACCATATATTGTGGGCTTCTACGGAGCATTTTACAGTGATGGGGAAATCAGTATATGCATGGAACACATGGTAAGTATTGATACTGTCAGTAATAGCTCTCAGTACTGCCCTGGCAGTGGATCTTCAAATATACGTCACAAGTTTGGTCTGACATCAAAACTTGAGACTGTGTTAAGATTTTTGTCATTGAGAGCAAAATGTTTCTCAATCAGCTTGTATTTATTAAATAAAAGTTTTTGAAGTTCTGTTTAATCATAGAAACCCTACAGTGCAGAAACAGGCCATTCGGCCCATTGAGTCTGCACTGACCACAATCCCACCCCGGCCCTACCCCCATATCCCTACACATTTACCCACTAATCCCTCTAACCTGCACATCTCAGGACACTAAGGGGCAATTTTAGCATGGCCAATCAACCTAACCCGCACATCTTTGGACTGTGGGAGGAAACCGGAGCACCCGGAGGAAACCCACGCAGACACGAGGAGAATGTGCAAACTCCACACAGACAGTGACCCAAGCTGGGAATCGAACCCAGGTCCCTGGAGCTGTGAAGCAGCAGTGCTAACCACTGTGCTACCGTGCCGCCCAACCACTGTGCTACCGTGCCACCCTTAATTCCCAAATTCCCTTTAATTCCCCATTTAGAACCTGAGGTAGTGCATGCAATCATACAGTATATACATAATTACAATTGCATGAAATTCACATTTAAAAAAATGCCTTGTGGGGGAGGGGGTAGTGCGGGGGCCAGGGTAGGGGGATGGAGGGTGGGGAAAGGGGAAGTGGTGGTGTGAGATGCGGATGTGAATTTGGGGGGGGGGGAGAGAGAGAAGAGACGCGGGGCCAGGAAGGAGGGGGGGGGGGGGGGCGCGCAGGGGAGGCAGATGGGATTTGAGGGAGGGATGTGTGCGTGCGGGGGGGGGGGGCGCGCGGATGGAGGGGGGAGGTGAGGCGGCGAGTGGGGTGGATGGAGGGAGTGGTGAGGTGGGACGGAGAGAGTAAAGGGGAGTTGGGGGACGGGAGGTGAGGAGGTGGTGAGGGAGTGGAGCAGTGAGGGGGCTGGATTGGTTGGAGGCAGCAAGGGTGAGGGGAGGAACCTTTGTCTTTCATATGCGCATCTAGATATGGATTGTCCTCATGGAGGATTCTCTCAAGATTTTCATCTCCACGTAAGGGTGCCAGGATTAATTATACTGCTGCAGTTGACACCACCTAACTTGGCATAAACTAGAAATTGAATTAATACATTTACCCATGCAGTCATCTGGGAGTAACCCGTTTCCTCTGCCTTTTTCCACTCTAATGCAAAGCAGTTTGCAGATCTTGCTCTTTGTCATTTTTGGACAATTTTCTTTTACTTCAAATTGATATTAACTGGTGCCCTTTAAGCTGTCAATGTAATTACCAGCATCCACTGACAATATTCCCTCTATCAGGATAAACTCATCAGTAAGAAAGAAAGCACTTGCATTTATAGACAATGATTTTGTAAACTTCTTTTCAATGATGTGCTTAGGATCACATTTGTAATATCAGAAAGCACAACCGGAAATTTGCATAGATCAAGACCTCACAAACAAAAATAAGATAAGTAGTCAGTTAATGCTTTGAAAAATTATGTTGGTTGAGAGATAAGCGTTGGCCAGCACATTAAGGAAACTCCCTTTTTTTTCCAAAAAGCACCATTGTTCACGTGTGGGCAGATGAAACTTTGCTTTAACTTCTCAGCTGAAAGACATCACCTCTCAGTACTGCATTCAAAGGCAATCTAGATTATATGCTAGATTAACTCACTAGGAAAGGATTTGAACCCACATCCTTCTGACTCTGAGGCAGGTGTGTAAATGCTAAACCATGGAGAATTAGAGTTTTGCTGTGATGTTTTAGACAATTAGATCGTCCAGGAATAATGTTATTTAGTGCAGTACTTTGTGTAAACAGCTTGCTTGTGCCTCAGTGTTCTTCCTCCTTACATTTTAAACTTTGTTTTGCAATTTGGAAGGCTAAGTTGCCATTTAAAAGTACATAAAATGAGGAAATACATTCTGGACAGTGACAGTTCAAAGCAGCTTTGCAGTCCATTGCTCAAGGACCACGCTGATTGCTGCAACACACACCAAGAAGCTGGGAAGCATGTCTACAAACCAATCCTCCAAGTAGCCAGTTTTTGATCATGGACAGATACTTGTTCACAGGAAGAGGGATGGGAAAGCTGTAAAATCAAGTTTATTCTCAATGTAGCAAACACTGAAAATGCTGGAAAATCTCAGCAGGTCTGACAGCATCTGTGGCAAGAGAATAGAGCCAACGTTTCAAGTCCGGATGACCCTTCATCATAGCTGCTGACAAAGGGTCATCCAGACTCGAAGCGTTGACTCTAAGCTCTCTCCACAGATGCTGTCAGACCTGCTGAGATTTTCCAACATTTTCTGTTTTTCTTCCAGATTCCAACATCTGCTGTATTTTGCTTTTATTTTCAATGTAATTTTTCTGTGCTCCCTAGTTTCATTCCTTTGCTGCTTCTTGCTGAAGGGAAAGGACAAATATGGAAGGAAAAACATTCAATCCTAACTCTGCCAACATTCCTATATTGGTCAGGCTGCAGGCTAGAGATTCGTGAGGATGTGAAGCACTGACTTTGCAAGTGGTTTAACAGTGAAGGAGTGGTAGACAAAATTGATTGCCACTGTTTTACATCCATTTCTCCTACTTAATGCCACTTTTTTGTGCATACGGGGTTGCTTACTTTTTAATGAGATTCAATGTATTAACACAGTCTGCATTAGAGAAGCTTTGCTTGCATGAATCCTCAATTATTGAAGGTCGGTTGTGCTGTCGGATTAATTGTGGTGACCTCTGGGGCACGCTTCCATTTATTTTTACTGACCCGTGCTTCTCCGTTAAAACACACACGTCAGTATTTTAAGTTATATTTGCTTCAAGTGTCTTTGAGGTAACATTTTTCTGCCTAGATTTCAAGTGTGGAACTTGATTCATTTGGTTTTTTTCCTTAAATTTTCTGCAACACATCGCTGATCGCAAAAACAGACACAAATTAAACATGGTGCAAAATGAATATTGAAGCAGTTTATGAAACAAATGTAGCATCATATGTGGACATTCTTGTCAACTTATTATCCGAGCAAGGTCTCAGCACATAAAGCACAAAGTAACCAATTCCCTACAAGGATATCAGAATGAGGTAACAGATTTGCCATCAGAGATAATGTCGCCACATGTATGCACGCAGTTTCATTGAGCTGACAGCATTTCAGTTTGTCAGCATTTATCGCAAGGTAATCAAACTCAACATGAAGGGAGTGGTTAAAATACAGAACTCACTACATCAAGAAGTAGTAGTAAATAGCATAGACTTGTTTAAGAGGAAGCTAAATAAGTATATGGAGGAGAAAGGAATAGAAGGTTATGATGGGGGGAGATATTAAATGGGTTTTTTGCATCCGTATTTACTAAGAAAACGGGCATGGAGTCTACGGAAATAGGGCAAACAGGTAGGGAGGTCATGGAACCTTTACAGATTAAAGGGGAGGAGGTGCTTGCTGTCTTGAGGCAAATCAGAGTGGATAAATCCCCAGGACCGGACAGGGTATTCCCACAGACTTTGAGGGAAGCTAGTGTTGAAATTGCAGGGGCCCTGGCAGACACATTTAAAATGTCAGTATTCACGGGGGAGGTGCTGGATGATTGGAGGGTGGCTCATGTTGTTCCGTTGTTTAAAAAAGGTTCCAAAAGAAATCCGGGAAATTATAGGCCAGTAAGTTTGGTGTCAGTGGTGGGCAAGTTATTGGAAGGTGTGATAAGGGATAGGATCTACAAACATTTGGATAGACAGGGACTTATTCGGGAGAGTCAACATGGCTTTGTGCAGGTAGGTCATGTTTGACCAATCTATTAGAGTTTTTCGAGGAGGTTAACAGGAAAGTGGATGAAGGGAAGGCAGTGGATGTTGTCTACCTGGATTTCAGCAAGGCCTTTAACAAGGTCCCTCATGGGAGGTTAGTTAGGAAGGTTCAGTCGCTGGGTATACATGGGGAGGTAGTAAATTGGATTAGACACTGGCTCAATGGAAGAAGCCAGAGAGTGGTTGTGGAGGATTGCTTCTCCGAGTGGAGGCCTGTGACTAGTGGTGTGCCGCAGGGATCGGTGTTGGGTCCATTGTTTGTCATCTATATCAATGATCTGGATGATAATGTGGTAAATTGGATCAGCAAATTTGCTGATGATACAAAGATTGGAGGTGTAGTGGACAGTGAGGAAGGTTTTCAAAGCTTGCAGAGGGATTTGAACCAACTAGAAAAAGGGGCTGAAAAATGTCAAATGGAATTTAATGCAGACAAGTGTGAGATATTGCACTTTGGAAGGACAAACCAAAGTAGAATGTACAGGGTAAATGGTAGGACTCTGAAAAGTGCAGTTGAACAGCGGGATCTGGGAATACAGGTACAGAATTCCCTAAAAGTGATGTCACAGGTGGATAGGGTCGTAAAGAGTGCCTTTGGTACATTGGCCTTTATAAATCGGAGTATCGGGTATAAAAGTTGGAGTGTTATGGTACGGTTATATAAGGCATTGGTGAGGCCGAATTTAGAGTATTGTGTACAGTTTTGGTCACCTAGTTACAGGAAGGATGTAAATACGGTTGAAAGAGTGCAGAGAAGGTTCACAAGGATGTTGCCGGGACTTGAGAAGCTGAGTTACAGAGAGAGATTGAATAGGTTGGGACTTTATTCCCTGGAGCGTAGAAGAATGAGGGGAGATTTGATAGAGGTGTACAAGATTTTGATGGGTATAGATAGAGTGAATGCAAGCAGGCTTTTTCCACTGAGGCTAGGGGAGAAAAAAACCAGAGGGCATGGGTTAAGGGTGAAAGGAGAAAAGTTTAAAGGGAATATTAGGGGGGGCTTCTTCACGCAGAGAGTGGTGGGAGTTTGGAATGAGCTGCCTGATAAAGTGGTAAATGCGGGGTCACTTTTAACATTTAAGAAAAACTTGGACGGGTTCATGGATGAGAGCGGTGTGGGGGGATATGGTCCAAGTGCAGGTCAGTGGGACTAGGCACAAAAATGGTTCGGCGCAGACAAGAAGGGCCTAAAGGCCTGTTTCTGAGCTGTAATTTTCTATGGTTCTATAGGCTTAGGTGAAGAGGGGTGGGAGAAGGCTTATGTGATGCATAAACACTGGCACAGACGAGGTGAACTAAATGACCTGTTTCTGGTTCCAAATTCTATGTAACCGATATGCATTTTAAGCATCCCAGTGACTCGAATGGTTAATGCACGGCACAGATTCAGACAAGGACAGCAATAAAGCTGTTGTATGTGGCCAGTGTGCCTAGTCTGGGAAAGAATAAACAAAAGCTAGGATTCTTGCTGTTCACTGCTGTCCAGTGTTTCTTGCCAGAAAGCACATTGCTGTGGGTGCCAAGTGAGGATGGCATGTGGTCTTGTGGTGATCCTGCCCTCCCTCCCTCCACCCCACAGCCCCCAACCTTTATTAACTTGTCGTATAGTCTGTTGGTACTAATTCAGTGCCCAGTGGGACACTGGAATGTCCCCAGAATTCAAGGAAACATAAGCCAGACTCTCCAGGAGATTGCAGGGAAGAGTGGGAGCAATGGGAGGTGACCAAAGAGATTTCCTAACTTTTTGAAGTTCTGTTAGCACCTCTGGTGTTAAGTTTTGAATGTTACGATTTGATAATGTTGAATATATATAGAGGGAGCGTGGGAGAGCTGTTTTCTGACCAAGGGTTTAATTGGAAAGAGAAATTTTGCACTTTAAGAGTTTTAGAGTCAGATCTGTGTCAGATAATTGAGTGTTTACAGTAATCTTGCTTATTTTCTCCACCCCTTGAATTCTTTTGGACTTGATCTTTAGGAAAACTGTTCTTGATCCCATGTAATGTTCTTTTTGAAAACACAGTAACTCTTCTGTCTCTGGAATTGTTACATTCTTGATAAGTTAGATTGATATTGTTCTTATCACATGAAAATGAGTTGTTACTTTGCTGCTGCACTTCAGTGCACAACACTTGCAGCCTTTTCAGCTTTATATTGTTCTCTGTTAAAGCACACAAAATCACAAGTCTCTCGGGGCCTATTCTGACTCATTGGGGGTGAGGGGGTGGGGTTCCAGATTATTGACATGTTTACAAGGAGTACGACCACTCCTGTTCAAAGCCAGTTGAGTAATGGCAAGATAAAAGTACTGATGCTGTGTGGGAATTGCAGGAAAGTGTGGAATGTTTGAGCCTGGATATCTGGTCTTGCAATGTGCTACTTTCCTGTCCATATCACATTGCAACAGTGACTGTCCTTTAAAGGTCTCAGTGGCTGTAAAGCAGTTTAGGATGTCCCACAGTTGTGAGATGCACGTCTTTCTTTATATTGTGATTTGGAAATCCAGAGTGTCAAGAGCTCAGTTGTTCTAAGGCAATTTAAATTGGGAATGGATGTTTTGGAGTACCTATACTGATGCAGGTTTTTCTGAACCTGCCTCATGGTGTATGTATTTGTAAACCACCAGAGGGTGCACTTTGTATATCAAAAAGTAGCTATTTTAATGGGTGTTGGAAGTTTTAAACCGATATAAAGTTACAAAATTTGCCTCCATTCTTCAAGATTATTAAAGTCTAAAATGAGAAGACCTTGAGGCTGATACCAAAATTTATTCTTGAATTCTAGATAACCTCAGCACACTGATGTTGGTGGGGGGGGGGGGGGTTGCAAAGTACAAAGTACCATCAATCTTGAACCTTCAGACTAGGAGTAGATGAATAACAACCAGGTTTTGAAAAAGATCTTTTTCTTGATCACCTTTCTGTGACCCATGTGTGTGTCAATCTGCAGAGGTGGGACAGGATTTGATAAAACAGCTACAATAGTTGTTAGCTATCACTCGTGTGACCAAGATAATTGACAGGAGGTACAGGCGTATTTCTATTTTGTGATGTTGGGCACTACTCTTGAGAAAGGAGGATAATACAAATAGAATTTTCTGCCTTTAACTGTGCAAAGTATTTTCTCATTTTAATTTGACATTTGTAATTAATTTTTCCCATTATCTAGTGGAAATATTGTACATTTTTTATTAATGTCACAAGTAGGCTTACATTAACACTGCAATGAAGTTACTGTGAAAATCTCCTAATTGCCACACTCCGATGCCTGTTCAGGTATACGGAGGAAAAATTTAACATGGCCAATGCACCTAACCATGAATTTCGGACTGTGGGAGCAAACCGGAGCACCTGGAGGAAACCCACGCAGACATGGGGAGAACGTGCAGTCTCTTCACAGACAGTGACCCAATCTGGGTCCCTGGCACTGAGGCAGCAGTGCTAGCCACTGTGCCACCATGCCACCCCTGAAGGAGCAGAAATCGTAATTGTTTTTCTGCTATGTATGTTTAATCTGACACAGCAAAATTTTGCATTATGTTATTTGGTGGCAATTTAAATAAATTATTTGATTTATTTTGTTTCGAAGCCATGTTGTGCCTCATTTAGAGTGAAGTACTGAGGGTCTATTACTCAATGAAGTTTAGAAGGATGAGGGGAGATCTCATTAAAACTTGCAGAATACTGAAAGGCCTGGGTAGAGTGGCTGTAGGATCCGAGGGCGCAGCCTCCAAAGTAAAGGGATGACCCTTTAGAACTGAGTTGAGGAGGAATTTCTTCAGCCAGAGGGGTGGTGAATCTATGGAATTCATTGCCACAGAAGGCTGTGGACGCCAGGTCACTGAGTATATTTAAGACAGATAGTTCTTGATTGTTAAGGGGATCAAGGTTTATAGGGAAAAGTGGAGAATGGGGTTGAGAAACTTATCAGCTATGAATGAATGGCGAAGCAGACTCAATGGGCCGAATGGCCTAATTCGGCTCCCATATCTTGTAGTCTTATGGCTAGAATGTTGCAATCGTTTGATTCCAAGCTAGCTGTTGTACAGATTCCTCTCCCCTCATTGGTGAACATTTGAAAAAGTGTCATTACATTGATGGCCAGGGAAAAATTGAAAACCTCAGTCCCATTCATCAGTTTTCAAATCGGTCCTGCTGTCATACAGTATTATTTGTAGCCTAACATGAAGTCCCCATTCACACAGTTATTTGTATGTGGTATTTGCCAGTTCTGGGACCAAGGAATGTTCATCCAAACCATCTCAATCTTGTGTAACTCTCTTTCCCTCTTCTCTGTTCCTTTTAGGATGGTGGTTCTTTAGATCAGGTGCTGAAAGAAGCCAGGAGAATTCCAGAGGAAATCCTGGGAAAAGTCAGCATAGCGGTAAGTGTATCAAATGTGGAGGTAAAAGTTGGATATGAATAGACATGTTTTCAAATAAATCAAGAAATGTTCCATAATATCTCATTCAAATATATAATGTGAAATTTTGCCTTTTTAAAGTTTTTTTTTAAATTGGAAGCTGCGATAACTAAAGAAAATAATAGATTTGAATTCTGATCATACTAGGTCACTCTATATTTCCCGGATAATATCGTTATTTTGTGTTGTGTCTCACCCTTCCATACCATGGACCATTTTCTGCAAGCAATTTCTTTCCAGTTCTGTTCTGTACCACCTTTTAAATCTATCATGACAAGATGGGTGAGAAAGTTACGGTTTGTTTTATAATTTAGCCTCCCATACCAAGGTGAAGATCTGTCTACACTTGAAGATGATGAGATTGGGATTTTCTTCTGGGAGAGATTACAGGCTTAAGTGAGATGAATTTCTCCCAATAATGGTCCATTAGCTGAAATGGATGATTGCTACAATATTAGGCCAGTTTGTTCTGAGCTTAATGTTCTCAGTTGGGGTACAGCACGGTTTCTTTCACCTCGCACCCCCTAAAGTGAGAAAGGGAGAGCAGAGTTATTCCGAACTCCTGCTTCATCTTACTACCCAATGATTACTCAGGGCAACATATGTTATTGCCATGTGGTGGCAGGATTTACTCTACTTTTATGCCCCTACAAGCAAATAGCTTGCCAACACTCAAACAGAAGGAATGATCACTTAGGAATGTGGAGACCAGAAAGTTAGGCTGTACTGTGGTAATGTTCAATTTTCTTCTGGTTCACTTGAAGACTGTCAAAATTCCCACATACTATTTCATATTGTCCTCCCTCACAGCTTAATCTGTCTGGATGCTGATATTCTTGGTCCATTTTCTCTTTTTCAAACCATTTGGAAAATATTGCAAGTAAGAATTCAGCCTGGTTTTAGGTATTTAAATCCACATGTAGCAGGTACCTTCGCATTCCTTTAACTTAAGATTTTATTGGTGGACAGTTTATGCTAGAGGAAGGCAAGTATCACTTCATACTAGCAAAGCCTGACTACATTTGAGCAATAGATATGCCAAGAATGTAGCTGAAAATGAAAACTAAGGGGGGAGGAGGGGAACAAGAATGTGAACAATAACTCACTCTATTTTTGGCAAGTTCCAACTTCTGCAAGTTATTGCTTTCTTTGTCTTCCTTGTCAGACATCTCTGCAATTGACAAGATAAATGCATCGCATCGTCTGCTCATAATTCCTATCACTTGTAACTGGCAGCCTGGAAGCACCAGGGACCATCTGGAATAGCTCCAATCTCAGCTATTCATTTTTTAAAACTAAGCAAACAGCATTTGAGCCAGTGTCCGCCTCCTTACTATTATCACTCTGCGCCACCATGCTAACTGCATTTAAAATATTGTTAATCCAAACGTGTAGTATAAATTTGAAATCAACAATGCAACCTATATTTTTGGCATCATGTGTACCTTCACAGATGTAACAGACTTCTTTTAGTTCAGTATATTTTAAAGATTCATTATTGAATTTAGTCTGCCACCTTACGCAGATCTTAGTATTCGACTACAACACCTGAAATCAGATCATAAGAATCTTTGAAAAGGGGATAAGTGGTAAATTATAAATAACCGTGTTCAGAGGTGGTAATCCTGTGCATTGTCCCCTGTTTCTCACTGTATCTCAAATTACCTATTTTCTCCTGTGACAGTGGTATCATAATCATAAAATCATTCAAATACTTTCTTCTTTTGGGATTTTTATCCTTTTATGTAACATCTGGAATAGATTTCCAGTGGGTGGGGTGAAGTGTATAAATAACGGAATAGACAGAAGTGACCTGACGAACCTGAACAGGTCTATATTCCTGTATCCTTGTATCTCTGAACTGTTCCTTCAAGGAGGTGTTCCCAAAGATTGGCAGCAATCACCAGATGGTTCAGGGGAACATAGTTTGTAGTGTGGTGTTCTCCTTTTGGGGAGGTAGAACAAACTCTAGAATATTAATTTCCTAAGAACTGCATCTTCAAAGAATTATCTATGGTAAAAAGTAACAGTGAATGATGAATATGATTGACTTGATTGGCTCAACAAATATTAAGTTTCATTTAAAGTTGTAACATGAACAATTTGTACAATACCTAATTTCCAGAAAATAAATTACACCATTTTTGAAACAAACTATCTAAATTTAATTTATCAATATACTCCCCGGCTTAATTTATTCGCACACCCTGCCAATTTGAAAGTTGTGTGTTGTTTAGGTACTCTGTTGTCATACTTGCTTTCCTACTATGATTGCTGCCCAGAGAGAAGTGTCTTTATTTTATTCTTTCATGGCCTGTGGGCATTACTGGCAAGGTCAGCATGCGCTGCCCTTCCCTAATTGCCCTTGAATGGAGTGGTTTGCTTGGCCCACTCAGAGGGCAATTACGAGCCAACCACATTGCTGTAGGTCTGGAGTCACGTGTAGACTAGACCAGGTAAGGACAGTAGATTTCCTTCTCTAAAGGGATATTAGCAAAACAGATGGGTTTCTAGGACAATTGATAGTTTCATGGTCATCAGTATTGAGATGAACTTTCAATTCTGCATTTTTAAAAAATTCTTAATTGACTCTAAATTCACCAGCTTCCACAGTGGGATTACGTCTCGAGAGCATTTTCCTGGGCTTTTGGATTACTGCTCCAGTGATATTGCCACAGCACCTCATCTTCTCATCTGTTACCTCAGCTTTTATTCTTTGCATTGTTTTTAATATCCCAGTCTTTAACCTTCCCCTGAACAAATAAGTCTTTTAAGTTTGCCTTTTTGCAAATACATCTTTATGAGGAATAATAGATGTTTTCCACATTCTGTCCATTCAGCTCTTAACCTAGATGCTGAACCTCATTAATATGTTCAGATGCAAAAATTTGGCTGACGATTTTCCAGTGATCATAACTCAAATATTAGTACATACAAGTTTTGATGTAACTATGCTAACTGATTGTGGACTTCAGTTCTGAAACCTTTCATAGAATCGTGGAATAAAGCAGCACAACAGGAGGCCATTTGGTCCCTCATGTCTGGGCTGGCTCTTTCCCCATCATTCTTTTGCTAATCTTGTGATTGGCTGATCCACCATTGTTTCTTTGTGCTCTGTTCTAATTTCTTGCTGATGTTTTGCAGTTTTGTTTCCTCTGTTTTTAATTCCCATGCTTTTATTGTACATGGTTTCCTCCTGTGTATTTTTACCACTTGATTCTAAGAACAAATTGATGAATGCTGAGATGGCTGATCTCCCCCAGTAGATGATATGAACAGAAAATAATATTTGAAGTGCTATTTAATGCCATTTATTCTGCAGGTCCTACGAGGCTTGGCATATTTGCGAGAGAAGCATCAAATCATGCACAGAGGTGAGAAATTATTAAATTGAAAACAGATTGGCTACATTCTCATGTTTGTTCAAAGTTACCTTTTTGAGAACAAAACACTATATAAGCCTTATCGTAAACCTCTAGAATCATGCATATTACAACTTTGTTTCTTGTGATCTACGAAATAAAACACATAAACTGTTTTGCAGCAAAAGCTTTTAGTAACGATCAAATATGCCAACTGAGATTTTAAATGTTTGTATTCCATTAGAAATGCTAAACTGTCACTTGGTATTACAGAAGTTGAATATTGCAAAAAAGAGCCATGTTGCCAAAGCTTTTCATCTTGCACTCGTTAGGAAAAATGCAAGAATGCCAAATTTCAAACAATCGCCAAGATTTATACTACAGGAGAAATGGATGCTGATTGATTAGCAAGTCAGCTCTGTCCAAGGCATTGTCACGGAGAAAGCAATGAGGAAAGATAGGCTCCTGGTAATTCACAAAAACATAAACTTAGTCTGAAATAAAAGTTTCATTGAGGATCACCCACATCTTGAATGTTAATATTTATTTGGTGGTAAGAAAGGGGAAATAAACCCCTTGGAACTCAGAATAAACTGAAAGGACATTTAAAGCGAAACATTGCCAAACTAAGACATTTGTTTAGAACTGTGTGATAGATCTTTCATACTTGTAATTATTCACTGATCTCTCACCAATAAGATGTATTCTCTTTAATGTAAGCTAAATTAGTCAGTCATTCAAATACAGAACCTGAATGTGTGAGAAGTATATTGACCGTACTACTGGTATTTGTACAGTCGGTTTCTTGGTAATTGCAATATAATGTCTGATTTTTGTAATGGTATTTATTTTGTATGCGCTCTGCAAACAGGGCCTCATTGTAAATATACTCGAGCCCAAGCATCTATCAGCGATACGTGTATGTGTGCATAAGTTTAAACTGTCGCCTTCATGCTTGGCTTACCGTAGAGATGGGGGCCTCCCAAGTTTCAGAAACCAGGAGTTATTGCAAATATCCTGTTGAAACTACACGATGGGTGTCCTACTGGTCTTTTCTTTTCATTCCACAACTCATCAGTTTCATTGCATTTGCTCCACCACACTAAATGATTGCTGGGAATGATTCTCATTTTAAAAAATTAATTGTCGCTTTAAGTGGTTTAAGCTCTGGACACACTTTGCAATCAGTTATGCTAAATGTCTCCCCCCTTGTATCCAGTATAAACCACCTCAGAATTCCTTCCCATTTTAAGGAGAGGTACAAAAGTGAAGCCTTTGCAGCTATTAATTCTCAGAGATGAAAGGATAGGAACAGGGAGAAGGTAGGGTTCAAATCAGTCAAAGTTGTTGTTATGAGCTGAAGAGGTTTGGAGAAGTTGTCTGTGATGATAACCAGAATTGAAAGATTTGCTGGTTACTATGTAGACCTATGAAGGGTATCAAGGCTGGTAACAATGGAGCCTTACCCGAGCACAAGTCACTGTCTTTAGAGATTCTCAAAAGTTTACCTCATGTGTTACAGAGCCTCAGACAAACATCATGCAAAGCCCCACCAAACCATGTCAAGGTGGTACCCTCTTTTCCAAGGTGGAAGTGATCTTGTTTAGTAATCTTTGCTGGATTAATTTTTGAATTAACTTCAATCTGTCAGGAGGCAGAGAGAAACATTGCTTCTCCCAACTTCAACTCGGAGCTGAATGCTACATTAAATGTTGTATTTTTAACAATTTCCCGTCATAGTCAGTTTAAGTTAAAATTTAAAGTTTATTTATTGGTGTCACAAGTAGGCTTACATTAACACTGCATTGAAGTTACTGTGAAAATCCCCTAGTTGCCACACTCCGGCTTCTGTTCCGGTTCACTGAGGGAGAATTTAGCATGGCCAGTGTACCTAACCAGGATGCCTATCAGATTGTGGGAGGAAACTGGAGCACCTGGAGGAAACCCACGCAGACACGGGGAGAACATGCAGACTCCACGCAGACAGTGACCCGAGCTGGGAATCGAACCCAGGTCACTGGCACTGAGGCAGCAGTGCTAACCACTGTGCCACCATGTTGCCCACAAGGTTTCATATATCATGTATATATTGTAAAGGCAGCTAATAAGGATAATTTAAATCATAGAATGTCTACAGTGCAGAAGGAGGCCATTCGGTCCATCGGGTCTGCACCAACACTCAAAGAGCAATTTACCCAGGCCCACCCCCTGCCCTATCCCCATAGCTGCATATACTTACCCCGCTGTTCTCCACACACCCCCCCCCCTCCCCAATCCCCCATCCCCCAACTTGCACATCTTGGGATACTAAGGGGCAACTTAGCATGGCCAATCCACCTAGCCTGCACATCTTTGGACTGTGGGAGGAAACTGGAGCACCCAGGGGAAACCCATGCAGACACTGGGAGAACGTGCAAACTCCACACAGTCACCAATCGAATGGTCAAATGTGGTTTCTAGAACAAAATTTCAATTTCTAAGAGTGGGAGTAAATTTTCAATTTTTGTTCAGTTTAGATTTTTATCTCTTTTGCCTCTCCCAGAAGATTCAATGGCTGTAGGTGGGTAAGAGGTTGTCTATTCATGATGACTCCCACATTATAACAATGTGGGGAAGGCTCAATGGACCAAATGGTCTTCTGCCTACTCTTTTGTCCGTTACATCAGATTCTCAAATGGTATAATACTCCCAAATCAATTGCAAGGAAGTCTCCATGACCGGTATCCCAATATGTGGGAAGGTCAGTGTTGAAAGTTTCAATCTTTTTTTTACTTGCATTGTGCTCTCTAAATGGGAAGTCCCAAGAGTATTCTTTTAAAGAATTTACAAAAACATTGTGTCTGAAAGTAAGCAGTGACAAATACAAAAGGGGCCAAAATGGTGACAATTCTTGTTTGTTCAATTCTATTGCCTCATTTTCTCAGATGTGAAACCATCAAACATCTTGGTGAATTCTCGTGGTGAAATAAAACTCTGTGATTTTGGAGTAAGTGGTCAGCTGATTGACTCAATGGCAAACTCCTTTGTGGGAACTCGCTCTTACATGTCTGTAAGTCTTTGTTCTTTTACAAGCTTCACGCAGCTTCGTTATTTAAAATTTAGCAATTTATGAGCAAGGTGACCTAATATATAGTTCAAACTCTGCAGTATGGCACAAAATGTGTACTGTGACCTTGTGCATGATGTATTGTTACCGTCGTTTTAAGTGCTGTAGTCACTTAAAAATATTAATCTAGCCAGATCAGTAAGGTAAGAGGATGGCAGTCTCTTAAACAATTAGATTTTACAGGTCTTCTTAAAGAAGAAAAACATGATTTTAACATATTTTAACAATTATTTTAATTATGTAACTCTTATTTTACTGACTTTTTAGTAGTTTGTAGAGTTGGTTTTGTGATCATGCACTCCCAACAGGATGGCCTACTCAACAGGGATATGGGTCAAGTATAGTAGCACTGCTTCTCATCCTGTTCCCTGCTGAGATGCAGAATTACCCTTTGCACTGTTAACAAATTTTAAGTAATTACAATCATTCCTCCCCCATCTATCAGTGTTGAATTTTTATAAAGTAAAGTCTGAGTAGCAATGTTCTTTTTCTCTATGGAAGTTTATTTGTAAATGCAATTTGGTACAAAATTAGGGTCTCATTGTTGAAATAAATCAACTCAAAGCATGTACCAAGTTGTTTGGTTGGTGGCTGTGACTCTGTACAGCACAGAAATGAGAAAATCGGCTCATTTAATGATGGAGTACTGGCAAAATAGTTGAATTGTCAGCCTTCCAGTCTGCTGAGTGAGTGGGGGGTGGGGGGGGAGAGGAAGTAAATGACTCTGTGGATGTGTGATTTATGGTAACACCTTGCCCTATGTAAATGGTTCTGTTCTGTTACTTATACATAAAGCATTTCACAAATTTTTCTCGTGCTTTCTTGGTTCTAAGGTTCAATGTGAACACTTGGTATAATACTTGGTTTGTCTGTTTAAGATGCAAATTGCTGCATTGTACTTATTTCTCCTGGCAGCCGGAGAGACTGCAAGGCACCCATTACTCTGTGCAATCTGATATCTGGAGTATGGGGCTTTCCTTGGTCGAACTGGCAATCGGCAGGTATCCTATCCCCCCTCCTGATGGAAGGGAGCTGGAGGCCATTTTTCAGTGTCCATTGGTGGATGGAGCAGGAGGAGAATCTCACAGCACGTCACCCAGGGCAAGAGCTCCAGGGCGTCCCATCAGTGGTAAGAGCCAGGTGGAATTGTCACCTGCGTTATATTTTTCACATATTAATCCATGCTGTGTGATTGATCTAACTCATCTGTCATCAGTGTGTTGCCTCAATAACTTCTGCCAGCTTTTTGAAGTATTTCGTGTCATCTGATGCAAAGTTAAAGGGACAGTTTAGAAACAGCCCACATATTTGTGAATACCCCCAGTGAAAATTAGTTACATTCTCTTACTAGGTAAATGATTTGTCATACTCAGCTGTTTCATAGAATCCATACAGTGCAGAAGGAGGACATTTGACCAATTGAACTTGCACCAGCAATAATCCCTCCCAGGGTATACCCCTGTAACCCCACATATTTACTCGCTAATCCTCCTGACACTTGGGACAGTTTAGCACGATCAATCCACCTAACCTGCACATCTTTCTGAAAAGAAGTAACAATTATGTAGGACCGAGCCCACTGTTTGTCAATTTAAAATCAAAATCATTTGTCATCTTCAATGTTGTTCCTGAATTTCAGAAAAACTGGATGATTTTGCATGGGAGTTCAAGTTGTGGAGTGAGAAGCAGAGTGAGGTTCTCGCTTTGTAAACTCTACTGCCAAAAGTTAAAGCGTACATGTTTGACCAAGTTTCCTCCAACTCTGATATACCTCTGGTTACTAAGACAAAGGGAGGGGTGTTATTTGTGTACAAACTGTTCCCTAATTGTTTTTAATTTTTCTTTCAAAATCTAAAAGCGTAAAGCTACATTTCTATCTGAATGGCTTTCTGGAGTTTTGTTGATTTAGTTGTTCGCCCATGTCCTGGTTTCATTCTGTGACTTGTGCTGAAGAGCACCTCCATGCACTCCATTACATTTTATAGGAGCCCATATTTCTCATACTTCTCCCAAAGGATTGTGAATCTTTGGAATTCGCTACCCCAAACTGCAATGGATGCTGGGACAGTGAGTAAATTTAAGGAGGAGTTAGACAGATTTTTGATTGGCAATGGGTTGAAGGGTTATGGGGAGGAGGCAGGAAATAGGGATGAGGAGCATATCAGCCATGATCAAATTGTGGAGCAGACTCAATGGGCTGAATGGCCTAATTCTGCTCCTCTATCTTATGAATTTTTATTTGGTTTGGATTGGAGGAACCGCATTCCCCGTGTGTTTCTGCTACCATGAACATGATGGAAGCCATTGGTTGTTGTCTAGAATTTCCCATCCCTGATCTCAACTCTGCTTCCTCGGATGGAGAAAAATCTGCAAGTCCATCAGCTTCAGAAACCTGGTTATTAGATAGAGATTCTGGCCTGCACACTTAGGAGTAGGGTTCTGTATTAAAGGAAACTGGAAAATGTTATTCTAAAAACTTCTGTCACACTTCAGGAGAGTTTTTGTGGAAATATCCAGTAGTCGCACAAATATATATATTTGTAGCATTGCTCACTCTTTAGTAACCTCTTTCCAAATTAAATAACAAGACTTGTGTACTGTTTTGGAGCCAGTGTGCAATAAGGAAAATTAGACTTTAACTCTGCACACTACTCCTACTGCATTATTTCAGATTGCTTCAACTATTGGCAGTGTGCACCAGAACAATAATTCACACCAGTGTTGGGTAAAGTAAAGTTTCCAGCAAAATTGAACTGACCAGTTAGGATCTTTGTATCAATGTATCAAACTTTAAAATCTTTATTTTCTTTTACTGATGCATACTGTCGAGGCATTCAGTTCTCTTAACAAATCTAGATGTACTTGTAACCCATCTAATTTGTACTGGAATTGAAATCAGAACAATGAGTCCAATGAAAGAGCTCTGCCATCATTGCACCATCTTTTTATTATCATTCTTGCAGCAGATGTGGACATCGCTGGCTAGGCCAGCATATATTGCCCATCCCTAATTGCCCTTGAGAAGGTGGTGTTGAGCCACCACACTCCTTATGAGGTAGGTGCGCCCACTGTCCAGTTAGGGAATTCCAGGATTTTGACCCAGTGACAGTGAAGGAATGGCAATATGTTTCCAAGTCAGGGTGGCATATGGCTGGAAGGAGAACTTGCATGTAAGGTTTTGTCAGAAGAAGGTCATGCCTAGCAAATTTGATAGAATCTTTCGAAAATGTGTGGTTGAGGAAAGTGCCATTGATGTGTGTTATAAGGATTTTAGCAAAGCTTTTGACAAGTTCCCATATGAGAGACTGGTTGAAGCACATGGAATTCAAGGAAACTTTGTGAGATGGATCCAAAACTGGCTTAGTAATAGGACATAAAAGGTAGTGGTAGGAGGCTGTTTAAGTGACTGGAGGCTGGTGTTCAATGGTGTACCACAAGGTTCGGTATTGTGTGCCTTATTGTTTGTAATATGCATAAATAATATTAATTATAATGTGGAGGGAATGATAAACAAACAAGTTTGCAGATGATACCGAGATTGGTAGGTGGTTAATAGTGAAGAAGAAAATCATAGATTACAGGAAGATATAGATGGGTTGGGCAGAGCAGTGGCAGATGGTATTTAACCCTGATAAGTGCGAGATGATGCACTTTGGAAGAAGTAACAAGACAAGGGATTATTTAATGAATGGCAGAACATTAGGAAGCTCGGAGGAACAGATGAGTCTTGGGGTACTTATTCACATCCCTGAAGGCAGCAGAGCAGGTGAATAGGATAGTTAAGGCATACTTGCTTTTATCATTGGTGGCATAGGGTATAAGAGCAAGGAGGTATATGTTGCAGCTGTACAGAATGTTGGTTAGGCTGTAGCTGGAGTACTATGCATAGTTCTGGTCAACTCACTATAGGAAGGATGTGATTGCACTAGAGTGGGTACAGAGGAGGTTCACCAGGATGTTGCCAAGATGGAATATTTGAGCTGTAAGGATAGACTAGATAGGCTTGGATTGTTTTCTGTAGAGCCAAGAAGGCTGAGGGGGGACATGATTGAGGTGTATAAGATCATGAGGGATATGGACAGCGTGAATAGTAAGCAGCTGTTTCCCTCGGTTGAGGGGGCAGAGTTTTAGGGTAAAGGACAGGAGATTTAGAGATGATTTGAGAAAAAAATCACTGAGGGTGGTGGGAATCTGGAATGCACTGCCTGGGAAGGTGGTGGAGGCCAGAACCTTACAACCTTTAAAAAGTATTTGGATGAGAGCTTGAAACATCAGAACATTCAAGGATATTGGAGAAGTGCTGGAAAAAGGATTAGCCTGACTTTAGTGGTAGTAATTGTTGCTGCAGACTTGATGGGCCAAAGGGTCTTTTCTGCGCTGTATGACTAGGTGACGGTGTCCCCATGCATCTGCTGCCCTTGCCCTTCTTGATGTTAGAGATTGTGGGCGTGGAAGGTCTTGTTGAAGGAGCCTTGGAAAATTGCTGCAGTTTTACACACCTGTCCCTGTGTGCTGGTGGTGGAGGGAGTGAATGTTGAAGGTGGGAGATGGGGTACCAACAAGTGTGCTGATTTTGTTTTGTGCTTTTAAACTGCTGATTAAAGGCATACGAAAGAGAAAAACTTGCATTTATGTGGCATGTTTCATGATCTCAAAACATCCCCGTGTGCTTTACAAGCAATGTGACACTTTTGATGCATTTAGTTAGGAATGGGAAAAAGCAGATATAAAATGTCACTCTGCTTATCTCTCATGTTCCTTTTTGTATGGAATTCCTGATTGAAGAACCAGAATTTCTAAGAACAAAATAACTAGTTTTATCAATGTTCAGCAGCAGAAAACACCAAGATCCTTTAAAAACGTGAAGAGCATTATTGACAGAGCACATCCATTCAAATGTTATAGTTTTTTTCTGAGAGCTGGATTGCCATAGACCCCAAAACACAAATTTGACTGCAGTAGATAGATATCTGCATATAAGTCCACCTTTGAAGCCTCAAAAAAATTCCTCCCAAAATAGGGGTCACCTTAAACGCCGAGTATAAAAGTGAACCACCAGTGTGGGTAGTCGCCATCTTTGTCACTCGCAGAGTCTGGCTGTCTCCAACTCTTGCACATCTTTGAAACAGACCGTATCGCCTGATTGATCCCCTGTACTCAGTTATGAGATACAAGATGTAAATATTAGTTTGTGGGGTGAAAAATTGAGGATAATTTCTAATGCAGGTATAGCCTGTCATGGATGAAAAGGATGTGATGACTTGTACACTGAGTAAATGTAAAAACGTGACTTTTTGAGACCAGAAAGTTGGAGTTATCATCAGTCGGGTCAACTTATACACCATGATCTGTGGTAGTTTTGTGTGTCTTTTGATCAAGGGTTAGAATCTAAATGATTAGGCCACTCAAAGGCCAGTCAACCTTGGCTGACAAAGGAAGTTGAGAATTGTATAAGATTAAAAGAAAAGGTTTATGAAGTTGGCAGAAATATAAATAAACCTGAGAATTTTTTTGGAATACAGCAAAGGAAGAGCAAGAAGCTGATAAAGAAAGGGAGAACAGAATATGAATGCGATGTAGCAAAAAATATAAAAACGGACTGTAAAAGCTTTGATAGGTATGTAAAAAGGAAGTGTTTAGCTAAGACAAATGTGGGTTCATTGCAGGCAAAGTCAGCAGGATTCATAATGGAGAATAGAAAAATGGCAGAGAAGCTAAATGATTGCTTTGTGTCTGTTTTCACTAAGGAAAATGGGAAATCTCCCAGATGTAGAGATCCAAGAGACATGGGAGAATAGAGTTGAAGGAAATTAGTGTAAATAAGAAGGTTATATTGGAGAAATTAATGGGACTGAAAGTTGATAAGTTCGTGAGACCTGATATTATGGCCGGAATTTTACCAGCACGCCCGCCCCAATTCTGGAGGCAGGTGAGGCTCGGAGAACAACATTCTCTTTGGCCTCGGGCGGAATCGTATGAACCTGGGGTGGGGGGAGGGGGGATGATGGTAAAATTCCGCCCATGCATTCCAAGTGCTGAAAGAGGTTTCTATAGAGACAGTAGATGCATTGGTGATCGTCTTCCAAAATTCTATAGATTCTGGAATAGTTCCTGAAGATCGGAAGGTAACAAATGTCACTCCATTATTTCAGAAGGGAGGGGGAAAGAAAACACGGGACTGCAGACCCCGTTAGCCTTACATGAGTAATAGGGAAAATGCTGGAATCTATTATAAAAGATGTACACTTGAACAATCATGATCTGATTGGACATAGTGAGCATGGGTTTATTGGAAATCATGTTTGATGAACCTGTCTGAGTTTTTTGAAGATGTTAGGAACAAAATTGATAAAGGCGAGTTAATGGACTTTCAGAAGGCTTTTGATAACTGGTCAATTAGCAAAATAAAAGCATATGGGATAGGAGGCAACATACTGTTATGGATTGAGAATTGCAAATGGGCAGAAAACAGAAGGAATAAATGGTCATTCGCACGTTGGCAGGCTGTACCTCAGCCCCAGCTGTTCACAATATGTATGAATGATTTGAATGTGGGAACCAAATGTAATATTTCCAAGTTGGTGGATGATACAAAGCTAGGGGGGATTGTGTGTTGTGAGAAAGATGTAAAGCGGCTAGAGGAGAATTTGGACAGATTTAATGAGTGGACGAGAGCATGGCAGATTGAATATAATGTGGAAAAATGTGAGATCCATTTTGGTAGAAGGAACAGATGCGCAGAGTATTTCCTAAATGGGAAGAAATTAGAAAGTGTCGATGTACAAAGAGACCTGGGTGTCCTTGCCCATAAGTCACTGAAGGGTAACATGCAGATGCAGCAAGCTATTAGGAAAGCTAATGGAATGTTAGTCTTTATCACAAGAGGATTTGAGTACAAGAGTAGTGGGGTCTTCAACTGTATAGAAACTTGGTTAGACCGCACCAAGTTGTGCTGTTTCAGTCCCCTTTCCTCAAAGGATATTATTGCCATAGAGGGAGTGCAATGAAGGTTCACCTGACTTGTTCCAGAGATGATGGGACTGTCTTATGAAGAGAGTTTGGGCAAACTGGGCCTGTATTCTTTAGTTTGAAGATTGAGAGATGATCGCGTTGAAACATACAAAATACTTAAAGGAGTAGACATTAGGGTAGACGCAGGTAAAATGTTTCCCTTGGTTGGGGAGTCTAGAACCAGGAGAGACAATTTAAAAATATGGGGGGATGCCACTTAGGACTGAGATGAGGATAAATTTCTTTACTCAGAGGGTTGTGAATCTTTGGCATTCTCTGCCCCGGGGGGCGGTGGAAGCTCAGTAACTGAGTGTGTTTAAACCAGAGATTGGCAGATTTCTGATTAACAACGTAAAGGGTTATGGGACATTGACATTTTCTGGTCCTGATGAAAGGTCGTTTCCAACAATGCTTCCTGACCTGCTGAAAATTTCCAGCATTTTCTGCTTTTATTTCAGATTTCCTGCATCTGCAGTAATTTTGCCTTTGAACACAGGCTGAATTCATGGGTTCACAAGAGTGCATGTGTAGAACTGAGATGTCAGTACTTCAGCTGACCTGTTGCCTTTCTATTGTGCAGGGCATGGGATGGACAATCGGCCAGCCATGGCTATTTTTGAACTTCTGGATTACATTGTTAACGAGGTTTGTACTTTTGTGTGTATGTTTATAGTAGAAAAGGCTCACTTTATTAATTATTAACAAAGGATAAATGTTTGGTGGCAGAATTCAAAATGTATATGAAGGGTGGTTGTCTTTTTGTGCTTTTGAATCGTCTATTTCTGTTTTGAAAGTTACCAGTTGGAAATTCTTTATTCATTCTCAGCTTGCCCATAGTAGATAGAGTTGCATCTGGAAAACATTACATGTAATCTAGAAGTTCTCCACATTTTATAATGGTTCATCAACATAGCTTTCTTGTTTTTATTCTCTGTCCAGTAATTTATGAAGCCCAGGATCCCACCTGCCATATAACCACTTTTTCAACATGTCCTGCTACCATCGCAATTTGTGCATGTAATACTCCAAATCTCACTTCCTGCACCCACTTTAGAATTGTAAACTTTGTTTTATATTCTCCTTGTACTTCGTACCAAAACGTGGTGCTTCCCATTTCTTTGCTTTTACTTACCCACCGGATGTTTGGACTGCTCTTGGCAACCATGAAGCAGTGATTGAATGTGTAGCTGTAGGCCTTGACATTCCTTTGCTCAGAGGATGAAAACTTTCCACCTCAAAGAATGTGTCTAATGTAGCTAATGCTTTTGGACTGGCCTCAGAGAATCAGGCTATCGACCTGGAATACTTGTCATAGAAATGTCGAATCCCTACAGAGCAGAAGGAGGCCATTCGGTCCATCAAGTCTGCACCGACGACAATCCCACCCAGGCCCTATCCCAATAACTCCGCATATTTACCCCGCTAATTCCCCTGACATTAAGGGACAATTTAGCATGGCCAATCAGCCTAATCCACACACCTTTGGACTTTGTTAGGACAATCCACATAACTTCACTACTCTGATTTTAATCTAACAAATGAAGTTTCCATGAATTATTTTGAAAGTGAAACCAACCTGTCCCTCTATGGTTAATCAGTTGTTTATAAGGAGGCTTTGTGTCACGCATACACAATTGTACTGTTTTGCTCTGATGTCATTGCAACACTACAGTGAATGTAAACTTGTCAATGTAGCTATGGAATGTTTTTTCTTTCGAAATGTGTTGGCAAAACCTGTTTGAAGGTCATTTGAATCATTATATCTGCCACATTCCAAGAACATTTGAATTGAGAAGGTTTGATATTTTTGATTTAGTTTTGAATGACTTTGGAGGGGAGGAGGTCTGCCCCTGTTTTCAGCAGGTGTGAATGGCACAGGAGGTGAAGAATAAAGAGGGAGTCATTCGGATATCATATCCTAACCTCAGCTCAATATCTGAGGATTAGACAAATCCAGATCCAGTTTCTCTCCCATATCAAAATGTTAATGATGAATTACACGCAAAGGTTATGTTTTATTCAGGACCGCAAGTCAGAATCAACTCTGTAATTAAGGTCATCAAAGCCATACAGTAGGGCACAGCATCATTGGCTTTCTGCATCTGCACAGGCCAGCATGACCAGTGTGCAGAATTGCATGGCTGCCTTCTTTCCCACCGTCCTGCACTGATAGGAAACAGTGTTATATAAAAGCACTTGCATCATTCTCTCTCCATGAAGTATTAAACATCTTATTGTTACGAAGGGGACGTTGATCTCCTCTCCAAAACTAACACGCAACCACTCTAAGAGCAGTACCTCCCTTCATAATCTGCTAAATGTGTGAGGAGGGGGATTATCTGCACTTCAAGAACTATTAGTGGTCCAATCAAAATAGCTACTTGAAACTCTCTCTGTAAAGCAACAAGTAACACTTCATCTAACTAATAGTAAACAGATTAACTAAACTATTAACAAACCAAATAAAACACAATTTTAATGAAATGCTGTTTAGATAAATACAATTCCCACTTATTAACAAAAAAAATAGAATTTTTAGTCGCTCTCAAATTTCAATCAGGTTTGTCATCTTCTAAGACCTTCTGTCTTTGCTGATTTTCTTCTGTCTTTTGTTGGTACCTTTGTGATTGAGATGAGGCTTTCTTTTAAGACATAAATGTGGCTGTTACACTGGCAGACAATTGCTGTCTGTCTCATTCCCTCCCCCACTCTCTCTCTCTCTCTGAGCGAAACTAAACTGTTACTCAGCAGGTGCTGTCCAGAGCTGGGAGCTGTGGCTTTTATACCCCTCATGACATACCAAAAATCCCCACAATAAGATTGGTTTACAGGTTATCAAAACATCAAATTCAACTCTTGATAGGCTGCTGCTATTCAAATGCCTAGTTTAAACTGGTTAAAATTCAAAAACAGCCTGTCATCTTGGCAGCAATTACTGCCTAGCCTCGCGAAACAATGTTTCACTCTGTGTACTGCACACCTGTATCTCTTTTTTTAAAACACTTTTTTAAAAAAACAGACCATGTAATGCTTTCTGCTCTTAACAATTTTACAATTGTTTTATCATTTTACAAGCACTATCTTCATTACATTATGAAATAGGGAGCAGCAGCTATTTTGCACATGGCAAAGGTCAGCAATGAAAATGAATAACCAGTTAATCCCTTGGTGCTTGAGGGAGCAATGTTGGCCATGAAAAGCTAAGCTTTTCCAACATGTGTTAAGTTAAAGGTGCTTTGTCTGACCAATAATTACACACAACTCAAAGACTGACTTTATTTGAACAGCAGGAAGATGTTGCATAACTTCAGTCTGAACACAAGACAGTTGTCAAGCTTACCTTTCCTTTGGTGCCCAAGCTACTGGACCAGAATCGCAACAACTTTATGCCATCTAAGTAACTGCTCCTAGTTTTTGCTTTCCAAGATATAAAATGTAATCCAGTGAACGAATTCTTACAGCGAGGATTTATTTACTTAAATGTTTCTTTTATCTAACAATTTGTTTACAAATGGAAGTTGAATTGCAGTAAGTCTCTGAGCCGGATGCTAAGGTCACCGTTTACACCATCCATATGCTGGTTGCTGAAAAATAATTGAGCTAGGAGGAAACATGACCACATAAAAAAAATTGGTACCAGTCACTGGAGTTGTCCTGAAGGTTTTTTTAACATTTATTTATTCTTTCCTGCCATGTTGGTGTCGCAGACAAAGCCAGCATCTGTTGCCCACCCTCAGTTACTCTTAAACTGATTGGCTTGCTGGAAAGCCAGTGAACTGAGGAGCAAAAATGCAACATGTATGGCCATCTAGCAGAGCAGTGTGCTGAGCAAATTATTGTTTCCAGTATTTACTGACCATTTTACTTTTCCTTCCAGCCTCCTCCTAAACTCCCCATTGGTGTATTTACACAGGACTTTCAAGAGTTTGTAAATAAATGGTAAGTAAATGCACGGCATGCTGTGTGGGGGAAACTGGTACACAGGAGCCTCTCGTGGTCCTACAAGGGTATTTGATGTCCTGATTTGGTTGTCAGACCTTCACCATTCTGTCTCTCTGTCTTTCCCTTAACGCAGCTAGCCTCATCTCATTCTCGTAAACTTGATATCTGGCCACAGATATCTGCTACTCGTATTTTTTTTGCCCTTCTTATCTAAGTGTGGGAATCAGGAGGAAAATTCTCCAGTGGTTGATGTCATACCTAGCCCAAAGGAAGATGGTTGTGGATGTCGGAGCCCAATCATGGCTGCAGGAGTTTCTCAGGGAAGTGTCTGAGGATCACTATCTTTCAGTTGCTTCATCAATGACCTTCTCTCCATCATAAAATCAGAAGTGGGGATGTTTGCTAATGATGATACAGTTGTCAGTACCATTTAAAAACTCCTCGGATGCTGACATAGTCCATGTTCATATGCAACAAAACCTGGACAGCATTCAGACTTGAGCTGCGATGTGACAAATAACCGTCGGGCCACACAAGTGCCAGGCAATAACCATCTCCAACAGGAGAGAATCTAACAATCTCCCCATGACATTCAGTGGCATTACCATCGCTGAATCCCCCCACTATCAATATTCTGGGGGTGACCATTGACATAAAATGGAACTGGACCATTATGGTGGCTACAAGAGCAGTTCAGAGGCTAGGAATTGTGCAGTAGGTGACTTGCCTCCTGACACCCCAAAGCCCATCCACCTATCGACAAGTCAGGAGTGTGATGGAATACTCTCCCCTTGGTTGGATGAGTGCAGCTCCAATGACACTGAAAAGTCTTTCACAATCCAGATCAAAGCAGCCCGCTTGCTTGGCACCTCATCCACCTCCTTAAACATTCACTCCCTCCACCACCAACACACAGTGACAGAAATGTATACCATCTACAAGATGAACCGCAGCAACTCACTTTCAAAAACACCTTCCAAATCTGTGACCGCTGCCACCTAAGGGACATGGGAAGCATCGTGCTATTGTCACTGGGCTAGTATTCCAGAGACCCAGGGTACTACTGGGTACCAGAGTTTGAATCCCACCACAGCAGATGGTGAAATTTGAATTCAATGAAAATCTGGAATTAATGATAACCATGAAACCCACCTGGTTCATTAATGTCCTTTATGGAAGGGAATCTGCAGCATTAGCTGGTTAGGCCGACGTGTAACTCCAGACCAAAGATTGGCTCTTAAATGCAATTGAGAGCAATTAGGGATGGGCAATAAATGCTGGCCGAGCCAGCGACAGCCACGTCCCATGTATGAATTTTTTAAAAATGCTGCTTCAGCCTGTGGGAATCTTAGCTGTATTCTTGTACGTACTAGAAAGATATTTTATGATGATAGGGGCTGAGCATGGCATTCAACTCATGATAGATATAAGTAAATATCTGCTATATTACAAACACACTGAATTAGGAGCATGAGTAGGCCGCTCAGCTCCTCAAGACTGCTCCACCATTCAATAACTTCAACTCTGCATTCCTACCTACCCCCCGGTCAATCAGGAATCTATCTAGCTCTACCTTTAAAAAAAAATTAAAAGACTCTGCTTCCACTGCCTTTTGAGGAAGAGTTTCAGAGAATCATAACCCTCGGAGAAAAAGATTCTGCTCATCTGTCTTAAATGAGTGACCTTGAGTTCTAGATTCTCCCACAAGAAGAACCATCCTCCAAATCCACCTGTCGATACCTTTACAGGACCTTAAATGTTTCGAGCAAGTCGCCCCTTATTCTTCTAAACTCTAGTGGATACAAACCTAACCTTTCCCCAGATGACAACCTGCCCATTCCTGGAATTAGTCTAGTAAACCTTCTCTGAACTGCTTCTCGTGCATTTACATCTTTCCTGAAATAAGGAAACCCAAATTGTATACAATTCTCCAGATGTGGTCTTACCAGTGTCCTGTACAACAGAAGCATAGCCTGCCTACTTCAGTAATTGATCCCCCGCACAAGAAACAGTAACATTCTGTTAGCTTTACTCATTACTTGCTGGACCTGCAAGCATGGCTTCTAACATTTTCCTTATGACAGATGATAGGCTAACTGGCCTGTAGTTTCCCGCTTTCTGTTAGCAGTTATGTTTGCTGGTTTCAAATCTAATGGAAACTTCCCTGAACCTAGGGAATTGTGGGAAAATTAAAACTAATGCATCAAAAATCTCACTGGTTACATCTTTTGGATGAAGTCCATCTGGATCCTGGGATTTGTCAGTCTGCAGCCCGAACAATTTTTGCTCAATACCACTTTTCTGTTGTAATAATTTTCCTGAGTTCCTCCCTCCCTTGCATTTCCTGATTTAGAGCCATTTCTGGGATGTTACTTGTGTCCTCTATAGTGAAGACCAGAGTTAAATAACTTTCTAATTTATCCACCATCTCCCTACTTTTCATTATCAATTGCCCAGACATACTTTCTATAGGATCAAAGCTCATTTAGTTAACTTATTTAAGAAACTATAGAAGCTCTTCCTATCCATCTTTATATTACTAGCAAGCTTCCAATCGTACGCTAATTTTTCCTTCTTTATTAATCTTTGTTATTATTTGCTATCTCTGTATATTATTTCCAATCTTGTAAGCTGCCACCAGTCTTTGCACAATTATATGCTTTTTCTTTAAGTTTAATATTGTCTTTAACTTTTTCAGTTAACTACAGATGATGGGCCGGCCCCCTCTTGGAATTTTTCTTTCTCATTGGAATGTCTATTCTGTGCATTCTGAAATATTCCTTTAAATGTCTGCCACTGAACCCCTATCGATCTATCCCTTACCACATTAGCTAGCTCTGCTTTCATGCCCTTATTTAAATTTAAATAGACAGAAGAAATTAATGATATGATGGCAATTTGGTGATCCAGCACCTAATTTTGTATAGGATTTTTTTCCATCCTTACAATAAGCACCATAAAAGGCAAGTTCCCTCTGGTTGTTTGGTTTGCATTCATCCTGCTTCACATAAGTATAATTCTGGGAACAATTAATTTTTTGCAGTGTTTATGTAACTGTAAACTCAGCTGTGGATTATACTATATACCATTCTCTTGGGTTTCACTAGGGTGCAGTTGTATTGGATTCACCTTCATGTTTTAATAACCAAATACATACCTGTTGTTGAATTTTCCATTCTGAATTTTTCACATTATGAATTTTTGTCAATGTTTTGGGAACTTTTCCCACCGTAGAGTTAAATCTGGGCTTTACACTAGCCCAATTCTGGTACAATTCACTCGGGATTGAGTAAGGCTATGGCCTGATTGTTGTGGTTTGTGTTTGCTGGCAGGCAGTGTTATTGAATTGGACAGAATTCAGTTTCTGTGCAGCACTCTAATAATGTCAGCCGTTTGATCAAATTCAGTGTTTGTTCCACGTGCTCGGTGTTCGAACTTGATATGGTGTTCAAAATTATTACGGGATTTTGGTGAGGTGAATAGGCAACAACTCTGGTTAGTCGCGAGTAATTAGAGGAGATAAGTTAGGGGAAAAAATGTACAAGCAAGATAAAATGTAGAATTCCTACCAAGAAAAATGGTCAACTTTGACATTTTTAATAGAAAAGTAGATGAATATGTGAAAAGGAAATTGCTGTATCCTGTAGAAACCAGTCCTGCATGCTCCGCGGACAGTGGGTAAAAACTGAATGTGACAGTCCTCTTCTGAATTAAGAATCTCGTTGTTAGGCCATGGCTTATAATAAGCTCCTCCGTCTGATTTTCTGCTGAGGCTTGTTCTCCACAAATGCGAGCTCCTCCACACCCTCACCACCCCCCCCCATCTCTTTCCCCCCCCCCCCCTCCCCCCCCCTCCCCCCCCCTCCTCCCACCCCCCCCATCTCTTTCCCCACCCCCCCACTCTTTCCACCCCCCTCCCCCACCCCCCCACCTTTCCCCCCCCCCCTCCCCCATCTCACCCCCCATCTTCCCACCCCCCCATCCTCCACCCCACCCCCCCATCTCTTTCCCCACCCCCCCATCTCTTTCCCCCACCCCCCATCTCTTTCCCCCACCCCCCCATCTCTTTCCCCCACCCCCCATCTCTTTCCCCCACCCCCCCATCTCTTTCCCCCACCCCTCCCCCATCTCTTTCCCCCACCCCCCCATCTCTTTCCCCCACCCCCCCATCTCTTTCCCCCACCCCCCATCTCTTTCCCCCACCCCCCCATCTCTTTCCCCCACCCCCCCCATCTCTTTCCCCCACCCCCCCCCATCTCTTTCCCCCACCCCCCCATCTCTTTCCCCCACCCCCCCCATCTCTTTCCCCCCACCCC